>NW_026068199.1:1137862-1153910 GCF_014885135.2 Alexandromys fortis
GCAGAAGGTGTGGTCTGGGTTTAAGATTCACCTTCCCACTCAAAAGATTTAGATGTAGGATTGATCTTCCCACCTCTAATGATCCAACCAAGAAAAAGTCCTTCTTTCCTTTTGTAGTAGGGACGAAGCAACCACGCACACTAAACACGTGCGATACCACTCACTGAGCAACACCCCGTGGCATTAAATGACAGGATTATTATTTCCATGTCCTGCCAGGCACCATTGCTCTGAGGTTGGTGGTCACAGAGTAGAAGCTTTGTTCAAGAACATATAGTACAGCACCCACAGCCATTCAAAAGACAATGTACCTAGTATCTCCAAAGAGATCCCCCACTAGTCCATAGGCTCAGAGTCGCTGCCAGCCATGCCACCTTGAGTGTTACAGCTAAATGTGTGGGCACTGGGGCCCTCCAGACGAGTGTGCATTGAAGTAAAATAAGGTAGAAAACAACAGTTGTCAGACACTGACTTATTTAGCGATTTACTTAACGCACTGCTTGGACCACCTATTTGCCAAGCACGACTTCACCTGCTACCAGGAACAGAATGACCTGGAGAGATACCTGAAACAAGGGCCATTGCCCTTAACCACCTGGGGACTGCCTCTTTTGCTTCTATAAAATCTCTCTTGCTTGGCCGCCCCACCCTTGTGGTTTTGAGTATAAAAGGAGAATGCAGACTGGATCTGGGATCGGAGCCTTTCAGGAGACATCCTGGCTTTGGTGGTCGGGAGAATTGTCTGTATTCTGTCAATCATGTTTTAAATAAACGCTGATTGGCCAGGCAGGAAGCATAGGTGGGAAAACCAGACAGGAAGTAAAGGCAGGGCAGGGAGAACAGGAGGATTCTGGGAAGAAGGAATTTCTTCCCCCATTCCTGCCCAGACCACTGAGAAGCAAGATATAATCTGCCCCGGCTGAGAAAGGTACCAAGCCACGTGGCTAACATAGATAAGAATTATGGGTTACATTGGAGCACTGGTCTGAAATCTCAAGGTCCAAATCAGGAGCACAAGGAGAGAGAGCACGAGCAAGGAACTCAGGACCGCGAGGGGGGCACCCACACACTGAGACAATGGGGATGTTCTATCGGGAACTCACCAAGGCCAGCTGGCCTGGGTCTGAAAAAGCCTGGGATAAAACTGGACTCGCTGAACATAGCGGACAATAAGGACTACTGAGAACTCAAGAACAATGGCAATGGGTTTTTGATCCTACTGCACCTAGTGGTTTCGTGGGAGCCTAGGCAGTTTGGATGCTCACCTTACTAGACCTGGATGGAGGTGGGTGGTCCTTGGACTTCCCACAGGGCAGAGAACCCTGATTGCTCTTTGGGCTGATGAGGGAGGGGGACTTGATTGGGGGAGAGTGAGGGAAATGGGAAATGGCGGTGGGGAAGAGACAGAAATAAATAAATAAATAAATAAATTAAAAACAAAACAAAACAAAAAAAGAAAAAAGAGAAACAACATCAACCAAAAAAAAAAAAGAAAAGAAAAAAGAAAGAAGGAAAAGAAAAATGTTGTCATGGAAGCTGCAGTGAGTCATTCAATAAACCTTTTAGTCCATCTAAAAAAAGAATTATGGGTTAATATAAGCTACAAGAGCTAATAAGTAGCTTGAGCTAATGGACCAATCAGTTTTTATAACTTATGGAGATCTCTGCATGATTTTCTTTGGGGCTTGCTGGCTGTGGGGTGCCGGGTGGGACAGAAACCCAAACAAGCCGACCCCCTCATGTTACAGGTGTGCCAGTGACATCTCCTCTCTTCCGCTCTCATTGGTGTGGGTGCTGCCACTTCCCAGCCTCTCTGCCCATTGAAGATCTCTGAATCTGGGACATGTGAGCCCCCGACAGGACTCCTGGGCTCCTGTCCAGTGGACAAGGGGACTGTGAGATTCAGGACTGGAGTGGAAGATGGAACTAGGCTGGATGTCCTGGTAAGGATCCTTAGAGAGGTAGGTGACAGGAGCCAGCACAGGTTTGATCACCCTGTGGAAAACTGTATCTAAAGTTTCAATGAGATACCAAAGTGGCATTAGTCGCCAAGGGAACGGTAGATTGGTTCCCAGAACAATGGACTAGGGCTTTAAAATGGGAATGTATAACTACTGAACGAATGTGTGAATGCTTGTAATGGTCCTACGGCCAAGTGGCTACGGGATCACATTGAATGCCAACCTGCAGTTCCGTTAAGGTCATTTCACCTGAATAGAGGTGAATAAGCAAGGGGACATCCATGTGACCCTAGGTACGACCTCTTAGGTTGCTGCGAGGGAGTTGGCCAGAGGGACCCCTGTTTGAGAGAGAAGCTCGTCCTCACCACCCCACCCTACTTACCACATAGGGCTAGGCACATATAATCTCCCAAACCCTTGGTTGGGGAACTCTTATCATCACGGGGTCTCTACAGTCCCAGTGCGAGACCTACACAGTCCAACAAACTCTAAACAATTTTAAGAGAGGATTTACTGCTGACTATGGGAAAAAGATAAAATTCTTCAAACTAAAGACTCTGTGAAATTGATTGGCCTTCTGTTGATGTTGGCTCTGGCCCCCTGAAGGTACTCTGGATTTGGATCTGATTAATAGAGTTGGAGGGATCTGTATGGGACTACCTGGTCACTAAGACCATGTCCCATGGTGTTTCTTTCCCTGAGACCCTCTGCTATGGCTTCACTACCAGCCCAGACCACAATGGCTGCAAAGATTTTTAAGCTTGAAGACATCAAAGCAACACCCCTATCAGCTTCCTCAGAGGGTGAAATTTTGCCTGTGATGCCACCTCCTTACCAGCTCCAACTGCCAGCACCACAAGGCTCCAAGGCAGTAGAAAGACCACTTTCTCCTGCCTTTCCAGTGGCATCTATCTGGACACAATGATCACCAACCTAAGCAGGCCAGCCATCTCTGCCAGACTCAACAACTACATGGGGATGCTCACAAGATTTTTGGCCAGCTGGTTGACTGGGAAGATCCTCTTTTTGATGTGCCATTGAGGGAAATGCCAGGCACTCCCCTCGTCCAAGATTACAGCTATGGTACCAGGCCCTAAAACCAACCAGACACTTCCCTGAAGAGGGAGAGTACTTCCATGATTTCAGAGAAATTATAAAGGAGACTTTTTCTATACAGTCAGACTTAAAGGATGAGCTGCTCCCCGATTCTGATATAGAACCTTTTATGGATGGGAGCTGAAGCTTACAACAGTAGGAGTAGCCCCTTATATCAGGAGACCTCATGGGAGAAAGAAGTTAAAAACCAAGACCAAATCCTATAGGTCCTAGAAGCTATCTGGGCCCCCAGCTGTGGCTGTGGTGCACTGCCAGGATCACACAGAGAGTCAAGGTAGAGTGAGTGGAAGACCAATTAGCAGATTAGACAGCCAAACATGCTGCCCTCAGTGCAGACACAGTCCTGCAGTCCCCTCCCTTCCTACCCCTCCAAGGTAAGCTTACGCTCTGCATGCTCCCAGAGCTCTCCTCATAGAAACCAGAGGAAAAAGAACAACTGATGAAGAGGTTTATTGTAAAGCAGGAGTTGATGAACACAGAAAGGAAAACAGTCATTTCTGAGAAGACCGTTCCCAGACTAGTTTGGCAAAGCTTATGGAACAACGCATCTGGAAAAACTGCCCGGAAGGAACTGTTGCAAAGAAATTTGGTGGTTGCCAACACTGACCCAGCAAGCTAGCAAAGCATGTCTGCAGTGTGCCCAGAACAAACCAAGCAGGGACCCAAGGCCCACATGTTGACAAACTCAGGAGTCCTTCCTCCCCATTTAAACATCTAAAAGTGGACTTTATTGACATTCCACCCAGGAGAGGGGACTGATAATTTGCTAGTTGTGGTGTGCACTCCCTCCCTCCCCCAGCTGGGTAGAAGCCTTTCCTACCCTCACAGAGAATTAACTTAAAATGTGTTCAAATCTCAATAGGACTTTTAAGATGACATTGGCCAAACTGCCAAGAAACAGCCATCTACTCGACCAAAAATTCTGCCACTTGTACTTCCAGTTTAGATTTTGTTATACATGTATATATGTTGTTACTCCCCTTTGAGATCGTGGCTGACTATCCTTCTCCATTGCTCCCAAAGGACTCTGGGCACCTCCGAGAGTATGGCACACAAAAAGTGCTTAAAGTTGCAGGTATCAAGCTGTGGGTGTGGCCCTCAGCCAGGAGCGGACCGTGAAAGCCAAACTAGACCAGCCTCTGAAATTGATCATCTCACCACCTCAGACTGGAGACAATGCTTAGCTCCTACTCTGCCTTCTGATACACTGTCTGTTTCAGCGGACATGCATTCACGCAGTCCCCACTCAGTCTCTCTAAACCTGTCACGTAAATTAGCCTGGGGGGCAGGAGTAAGATGATAATGCAAACTGAGCCCGAGACGAGGTCCTTTTAGGCACTTGTCTGGGTCTACCAGGCTTTGGTCCATGGGTAACATTTCATCTCTTTCACTCTAGGTGTGGGGGGTACTTATTCCAGAAAGATTCCAGTGACTCAACTGCAAGAGTGAAGTCGTGGAGGCTGGGCTACATGCGTTGTAAGTATTTCTGAATACACCAGTGTAGAAATTTATGGTGATAAAGATTCTTCCTAACCTCCCCCCCCCCCAAGGAGCACGAGGAAATTAGAGAGCCGGAAATGTACCTCTGCGTCAAGAATCTAGTTTTGTGAATTCCTCTGGGAAGATGTTACATTGGGAGAACATTAGCAAGAGCTTCAATAGTGTGTTCTGTCTGATTTCAGAGATGGGAACTTGCTGGGTAGTGATGGTAGGGTTGTACTAGCAGACCTTGCCTGATATTCTTTATAAGTTGCTTAGAGTCCTCAGTTTTTTTTTCTATTGGTCACAGATTTGTATTTTTCTCACTAAGGAATTTAAACCTCAAAGGCATTTTTAATTATAAAAAAAAAAACCAGATTAGTAAAGGAGGGACAGATTATATGACAGCTGGGACCCTAAAACCACAAAGGAGAGTCTGAATGTATGGGACTGAGGTAGACAGGATGAGTGACTCAAAAAATGTCCATATTTGAGGTCTGGCTGCATGGTTCAGTGGTACTTGCTGCCAAGCCTGGCTACCTGACTTCCATCCTTGAGACTCGTACGGTGGAACAGTGACTTGAGTCCTACAAGTTGCCCTCTGTCCTCCACATGTGCACCATGCCTGTGCCAACACACACACACACACACACACACACACACACACACACACACTGAACTAAATACATATAACAAAAACTTTTAATAATAATGTTCATATCTTCATATCTGGGGGCTGGAGAGATGGCTCATTGGTTAAGAGCGTTGACTGCTCTTCTAGAGGACCCTGGTTCAATGCCCAGCACCCACATGGCAACACATGGGCTGTCTGTGACTCCAGTTCCAGGGCATCTGATGCCCTCACACAGATGTTTTACAGGCAAAACACCAACATCATAAAATAAAAAAAAATGAACACATTCTTTCTTTCTTTTTTTGTTTCTTGAGACAGGGTTTCTCTGTAGCTTTGGAGCCTGTCCTGAAACGACCTCTTGTAGACCTGGCTGGCCTTGAAATCACTGAACTTCTAGAAGTTGGCAAGGTAGGAGGTAAGACACCTTGCAGAGTTTCTAAGAGTGCAACCTTAACATTTTGGCTTATCCCAGTGAGACCCACTTCAAACTTCTGAGCACTGGTCTAGCCAATAATAGCTATGCTTATTCAGCGTGACAGTAAAAGAAAAGAGTCATAATTACGGATCAGGTTTGCGGTGGGGACAGATCTGTGCATGCGCAGTGAATGTAAACCCACGCACTGTGCCTGTACAACGCATGCGCAGAGCCTATACAACGCATGCGCACTGCATGTACGACACATGCGCAGAGCCTATACAACGCACGTGCTCAGCACTGAACCCAGATAAATTCATCTCTAAAGTTGGCGGCTACACCATAAACCTCTGTGGATGTTCAACCAGAAAATGTGCTGCGCATGCACAAACACTGTAACCAGGCATTACAGCATGTGAAAATATTCTTTTCAGTTTGCTCTCTACCTTCTAGGAAAAGCTAGCGTGTATCCTTGGAAACCCGGGTGTAATTCCCAGCATGCAATTCACGGAAACAAGTTCAAGAGTGCAACCTAACAAAGAGGTGCTTGGGTCTAATAATGGCGATGGGGGTGGGGTAAGGTGGGAGAAGTTGGGGTGGTGAGGATAGAGGATGTAGGGGGGATGGGTGTGGGGGAAGTTGGGGTGGTGAGGGATGGGGGAGGTAGGGGGTGGTAGGTGTGGTGGTGTACGGGATTCCTTTTATTTATTTTATTTTGATAATTAGGGCTTTGATATCAACTTTTTGTGGGTGTTTTGCTGGCATCTATGTATGTGTACCTGAACATGTTTGGGACTGAAGTTATGGGCAGATTTGAGCGTTTATGGTAATGGGACTCAAGCCTGTGTTCTAGTCAAAAGCAGCAAGACTTTTAACAGATCTTTCTAATCCCCAGCCTCAACAGAGATTTTTTTCCCCCAGACAGGTTTGTCTGTGTAGCCCTGGCTGTCCTGGAACTCACTCTGTAGACCAGGATAGCCTTAGACTCACAAAATTCATCTGTTTCCTTCCCCAGTGCTGGGATTAAAAGTGCACACTACTAAGCTCAGCCTTATTTCAATCTTCCTGCCTCAGTCTCCTGGTTGCCAGAATTATAGGGGGCATCTTCAGCCTCACATTGGAGTGTCTGACTAGGTTTTAAGGCTCTCCATGATTCTCTACTCAGGAGAACACTAGGCTTTCTCTCTAAACCATGGACCATGGTTTATTTATTCCCCCTTCTGTGTCTCTGTCCCTCCGTCCTTCCCTCCGTAGTTCCCTCCCTCCCTCCTTTCTTTTGAGACAGTGTTTCTCTGTGTAACAGTCCTGGCTGTCCTGGAACTGTCTTCGTAGACCACAAAGGCCTTGGATTCTCAGAGAGCCACCTGCCTTGCCTCCCAAGTGCTGGGGTTAAAGGCATGGATCACCAAGCCAGGCAAGTGGATTGCTTCTATTTCAAGGTATTTTTGCTTCACTTTAATATAAATGTACAGGTAATAATATACATAGTATAATTTTCTCTTGTGACCTTTTAAAAATGGGAACGTTAAGCCGGGTGGTGGTGGTGCATGCCTTTATATTAGCACTCTGGAGGCAGAGGCAGGTGGATTTTGTTTGTTCGAGGCCAGCCTGGTCTACAGAGTGAGTTCGAGGACAGCTAAGGCTACACTGAGAAATGTTGTCTTGAAAAACAAAAACAAAAGGATAGTTAAACTGCACGGTACAAATTAGTATGCTAGCTGTCACTGTAGAGAACAGTAACATGATACATTCTGTAATTATTATTTTTTTTTCGAGACAGGGTTTCTCTGTAGCTTTTTTTTTTGAGGGAAGGGTCTCCTGTATCCCAGGCTGTCCTTCAAATTGCTATCAAGTAGTCAAGGAGGACTTTGCAATAGTGTTGTGATAAATATGGCAGCGTAGGTAATTCCTCCCTCGTCCCTATCATCCCAGTGAATTCGTGAGAAATAGCAGAAAAATTCCTGCAGAGGAGCAGCCAACAAAACCCTTCACCTCAGAAAGTGTGGAGACGATTGAAAACGAAGTCAGCATCCTAGTCAGGAGGGATGGAAGGGCCGTGACAGCACAGTGGTCCATGGTGTCCTGGAAGAGAGAGGCAATGATAGATGAACTCTGTGGAAAGTCACGGTAAGTGGTGAGCTTTCTGTGTGCATTATGTGCACAAGTGTGGTGCATGAAAGTGCTTTCTACTCTCAGAACTATAACTTCAGCTCATGAATTTTAAACGTACATTAAGACAGGATCAGTATCACTCAGTTCCTGTCATATTCCCTAGCCAGTGCTAAATTGCCCTCGCAGAGGCAACGACCCCCTTTCCATGCTCGCAACCATAATTGTATGTAGCGAGTGCCTCCCCCACAAAGTGCCACGAAACCAAACAAAAGAAGATAGGAAAATAGCTGAGGGGACTTGTAGGAAAGGAGGGGATAAGAAGACAATGGGGCGAATATTATCACTATTTGTTAAATTGTAAAGGAACAAATATATTATTGAAAAGATTGGCTTATTCAACCACACTGAACCCCTTAGAAGAGAAAGTGGAAAGTACACTTAAACACATTGGCACAGGAGATCACTTCCTAAATAGAACCCCAGTAGCATAGACACTGAGAGAAACAATTATTAAATGGGACCTTCGGAAACTGAGAAGCTTCTGTAAAGCAAAGGACACGGTCAACAAGAAAAAAACGACAGCCTACAGAATGGGAAAAGATCTTCACAAACCTGACATTAGACAGAGAAAGGACTGATCTCCAAAATATACAAAGAACTCAAGAAATTCGACACCAAAAGAACAAATTATCGAATAAAAAATGGGGTATAGTCCTAACCAGAGAACCCTCAACAGAGGACTCTAAAATGGCTGAAAGACATTTAAGGAAATGTTCAACATCCTTAGTCATCAGAGAAATGCAAATCAAAACAACTCTGAGATTCCATCTTCCACCTGTAAGAATGACTAAAATCAAAAACACTGAAAACAATTTATGCTGGAGAGGTTGTGGGGTAAAGGGAACACTGCGCTATTGCTTGTGGGAGTGCAAACTGATACAGCCCTTTTGGATATCAGTATGGTGATTGCTGAGAAAACTGGGAAACCACCTACCTCAAGACCCAGCAATACCACATTTGGGTGTATACCCAAAGGACGCTCAATTGTGCCACAAGGACATGTGCTCAACTATGTTCATAGCAGCATTGTTTGTCATAGCCAGAACCTGTAAACAACCTAAATGTCCCTCAGCTGAAGAATGGATAAAGATTATGCAATGGAGTTTTATACAGCCGAAAAAAAATAATGACATCTTGAAATTTGCGGGCAAATGGACGTATCTAGAAAACATCATGTTGAATGAGGTAACCCAGACTCAGAAAGACAAATATTACATGTACTCACTCATGAGTGGCTTTTAGACATAAAGCAAAGAAAAACCAGCCCACAATTACAATCCCAGAGAACCTGGACAACAATGAGGACCCTAAGAGAGACACAAATGAATCTAATCTACATGGGAAATAGAAAATGACAAGATCTCTTGAGTAAATTGGGGGAGCATGGGGCAATGGGAGAGGGTTAAAGGGGAGAGTAGAAGAAGGGAGGGTAGTGGAGAAAAATCTATATCTCAAGGGGAAAAAAGGCTGGATTATAATAAGTGCCTTCTGCTTGTCTTATTAACAGAAACTTGGGGGAGCGGGGAGGCAAGAGCTTTCTGGGCTATCATTGCAATGTTTCTACCCATATAAGACTCTTAGGAAAAAAAGTTGTTTAAAAAGAGGAGTAAAAGATAACAGGACTAACTCTCACCTGCATTCACTTAAGCCAACTCAACCTGCTGACACCTGTTGACATGGTACAGAGTAATTCCTAGTTAAGGAGACACACCAGAGTACACGTGCTTGCTCTTTATGGTTGCTCACTATAAAGATATTCCCACAGCCTCACCTCAATCTTTCCACAGAGAGAGCTCTCATCAGGCAACAAGACACAGCCACAGGCGAGAGTGTACCAGATATTCACAGCACAGACGTCCATCCTGGGATGCGGTAGGGTCTCATCATTCAGTTTGTGATTCAGCCCTCCAGGCTGCTCCCGTCCAGTCCATTTTCTCGTTCCTTCCATTTCTTCTCTGTCTCTGTCTCTCTCTGTATATCTCCTTACTTCCTTTTCTTCTTCTTTTTTTGAGTTAGAGACTCAAGTATTCCATCTCTCCAGGATTACATCTTGCTTGGTTTTTGTCTTTCAAGATCTTCTCCTTTACCTAGAGTCTCTGCAGAAGACCATCCAGATTTAATCTGGGGAGAATACAATTTTCTATCCAGAGACCACTTTTCTCTCCTATTCTTTGCACCAGCCCCAGAAGCATGCCATAAGCTGAACCCTGATGGCGACCGGACAGAACCTCTTTAAAAATTGCGCCTCCCAGAATGCAACTTTGCATGGTGTGCACTACGCACAGACCTCTGGGACATATAGTTCGTAGTGCTTGGGTTGGTGGGGCTGTAAATGAGCCTATTATTCTTTTAAGCATTTTCTTTATTCTTTGAGAATTTTATAGTTGTATACAATGCACTCTGACCACATATATTTTCAACTCTTTATTACGGCCACACCAATTCTCGCCCAGCACGCAAATTGGCCTGACACTGCCCGGATGCCTCTGGGAAATGGTGTTCACATTGTGGGCATGCGCAGTTGGAAGATCATTAATAAAATATTTTGTTACGGCGTTTAACTGTTTTGTTTATTCAGTGATATTGTATCATATTAGTTATATTATATTTGAAGGGATCTCTGGCCAGATCGAGTGTGGCGACCACAGCTCTGGTGGGCCTTGGCCTTCTGCACTCCTTTGCCGCGCCAGCACGGCAACTGTCGTTCTTCTGAGCGAGGGACGTCGGGATTAACACGAAACACAACTTCAAGTTCTGCAGAGAAGCCGACATAAAAAAAACAAAAAATACAAAGAGACAGACATAAACTCAAAACCAGAAGCTGGTGCTCTCACCACCACTCTGGTGTAGAACTGAAAATACACAAGAACAAAAAGACAGACATAGACTCAAAATCAGAAGCCGCGCGGCAACAAACTGATACGAACCTGGAAGGGAGTGGGCGACAATGACAATACTGAAATCCCCCCCCCCTTGTTTACACTGTACACCCAGGTGTCCGATTCTGGGATGGGGGGTAAAGGGGAGGAGTTCCCCCTCGCTACGTCTAAAGCATTTGACTATGGACACAAGAACTGCTGATTATTCTTGAGTGTCCCACGCTTTTATTACAAAAAGACCTGTTGGAGACTTTGACTTCCCCTACTCTTCTCCAGGGCTGTAAAGAAAAGCAGGCTGCTCTCTGCCTTCGCCATGCCCACCTCGCTGAGGAAGGCTTTGCAGCCACTGCAGGCTGAATCCTCCTCCCAGCTGCCTTGGTCACAGCCCAAGCCTGGGAACTCTGCTTACAGCCACCTGCCTCCACAGGCAGCAACTGACTAAAATGAGGAGGGGCTCTGGAGATGCTGGAGCCCAATTCCAAACAGCCTTCCCGAGCTGCTTGCAAGTTTCACAGAAAACAACTGCTCCCAGCTCCAAGACCGCAGCTATGGGAAGCTTGGGGTACTGCAATGCCCAAGCAGAGCCGGTTTTGGTGGGGCATGCTGGTAAGAAGGCAGGGCAGCAATGATGAATGACCTGAGCAACCTACTTAAAGGGACATCGGCCTGATGGCAGAGAAGCTTTTTCTTACCGGACTAAGAATATCAAAGAAGAAATCTTCTCGAGGTTTGGCCTGCCCAAAGTAATTGGAATAGATGGTAAAACTGCCTTGTTGCCCAGAAAAGTCAGGGCATAGATAAGACTGGGAAAAATTACATTGTACATACAGACCCCAGAGTTCAGGACAGGTAAAAAGGATAAATAAAACCAGATTAGCCTTTGGAATCTGGCACTAGAGACTGGGTACAGCTCCTTCCCCTAGCACTGTTCTATGTGTGAAACACCTCGTCTCAGCTTGGACTAACCCCCTATGAGATCCAATATGGGGGACCCTCCTCTTAGTTTCCTAAGGCCCCTCATGACCCATTTGCTCACAAGCCCCATCTGCAGGTGCGGTTGAAGGCTCTCCAGATCTCCGAGCCCTAGCATAGAGACCTCTGGCCACCCTGACACCTGGAAATCTCGCATTCGTTCCAGAATTGACGCCTGGGGTATATCCGGAGGGACATGAAAAAAGCTGCAGCACCCCACAGCCAGAACAGCAGCTGTTCGCTTATACCTGCAATCCACGCCTCCTCAAGCCCTTGCTTTGATACCCCTGCCCTTAGCCCTGATTTCTGTCAACTAGTGGCAGAGCTAGCCTCCTGGGATATCTGAGATACATATCCCCCACAGCTGCCCCTGGAGGCTGGCAAAAGATTTTCCCCTGGAGGAGATATTTGGACACGGGGGTTCAGACATCTCCCCCACTTGTCTCCCAGGGGCGAGAAGCGGGACTGTCTCCATGGGTGTCGAGAAGGACTTGGGACATAAAATGGTATTTATCTGACCAGAGCCTGCTGCTGCAGGCCAGACTAGACCCTCCCTAAAGGGGCCCTAGCTATCCCTGCTGCTGCCCGCTGGGCTAAGCTACTCTCCCTGCTTCTCTGCTGGCACCTCCCAACACCAGCCTGGGCACCCGGAAATCTCACACCCGTTCCAGGTTGGCGATTCTGTGTATGTTCAGAGACACCGGTCCCAGAACCTTAAACCTCGCTGGAAGGGACCCTACACCTACTGCCCTCAAAGTGGACGATCTTGCAGCCTGGATCCATGCATCTCACGTCAAGCCTACACCTCCACGGGACGACCCAGGACCATCCAAATGAAAGTTTCAGCGTACCCAAAATCCTCTCGCCTCTTGGGAGGATACTGAGCAAACCCCTGGAAACTTTTATCCTGTATGCAAATATTCTGAATGATATGTTTGTCTGGGGGGGAAAAACAATATTAGGGGGGGCGGCTAAAGTTTATTGTGCTGCCTGGGGATGTAAAACCAATGTCAATGTCTCCTGGTTGAGGGTTAACAAAAAGGACTTAGTCTCTTTCACCCGTACCACACCAGAAAACAGTCTGAAATCATAATCACTTTTACTGAGAAAAAAAAAAATCTGACAGGCAATACTTGGGGTTTATAGTTATATGATCCAGAAAAAAAAGACATAGGGATTCTGTTCACCCTGTGAGTTGTAACACCTCCAATGACCATAGTACTAGGGCCCAACCCAGTATTAACTGACCAGGGCCAATGAGCCCCTGCCGAGGTAGCCCCCCTTTCCAGGGCCCTGGGCTCCACTCCTAGTCCTAAAAACCCTTCTACAACTCCTGCTTCACTGCTGGCAAGCTCTAATACAGGCCAGTGACTGTTTAATCTGATAGTGGGAGCCTTTTCTTTGCTAAATAGTACTGACCCCAGCTTGACACAATCTTGTTGGCTATGCTTGTCAGCAGGACCTCCCTAATATGAGAAAATAGTCTCATCTGACAGTTTATTGATCTATGATGGGTCTATAACACTGGTTTGTTAATTTCTGTATACAGATCCAATTGGTCTTCCAAATTTACTAATATCTCAAGATTGAGATATTTGACCAAAAAAGAGGAGGGAATGTAAGACTTTAAGACAATCCTGAAGCCATTTTTGACAATTCTGAATCCTCTCAGCCTCTGTGCCATAGTGCTTCCCCTCCTCCCCTGGGAACCAAGGACCTAACAGCTACACTCGCACGTACTCAGTTCCTGAACAATTACCCATATACGTATGCTTTGGTTCGGTCCCCTGGGAAACGGGGTCAAAATGACCTCTTACCTCATCTGATCTGGCAACAGCTCTCCAGTCAATTATTGGTAATAGCCCTTTCAAATAAGCCAATCAGAATAGTCAAAGAACAACCCCCCTTGCTTCTGTGGCCCCTTTAAAAGTAGACTGTACCCGCTATTCGAGGTCCCTCGGCTTCCCGAATGCTGGGGGACCCTGTCATGACAGAATTAATAAAATCCTCATGCTTTTGCATCGGCTGCGGTGTGTGAGATGGTCTCTGGGGGCGACTCCTTCTCGGTGTTTGGATGCCAGAGTCCAACACTACCAAAGTCCAGTTATCAAAGTATCAAAGTCAAGCAATCAGAAGCCCCCTTTGGGTTTCCTAATTAACATGCTGAATTAAAACCAAACACCTCATCCTAACACTGGGTTTCTCTTTGTCACTTGTTGTGGGAGCCCATGTGTGCCTCACCTTCCATCTGGAGTTCATTCTGATTTATAAGTCATTTGAGTTCAAGCTCGTCAATTCTGTTTTTTTTCCAGTAAACTTGAGAGCTGTGAGAGACTTCTGATTTTGCCTGTGAGAAAAAAACACTGTCCAGAAGAAAGTATACTGCTGATGACAAACCTCAGGGACGGCAAGATAGAAAGGAAAGCTGCATGTTCTCAGAATGAAATGTGTTTAGTGTCCACCTTGGTAAATTATGCAGCCGTGTTTAGTGAAATTCCTGAAAGAGATGCAGAGATAGTGTTTAGTGAAATTCCTGAAAGAGATGCAGAGATAAATATAAGTATCGAAGAATAAAGACTGAAGCTTAAAACAGCAAGCACATACATCTTTTACAGTGCCAGAGGTGACTCAGTATGCTACCTTGCATCCTAGTTCTCAAATACTGTCAGCTACTACAGGCAGCACCTGCTGCTCTAGCCAGTGAGAAGGGGAGCAAGCAGTCACCACGATAAGTGATGTCCTAGATTTCTCAGGACAAAAACACACCACATGAAGTCTAGACATTCCTTCTTGACTTTGAAGATAAAGTCCTGGCCTTTGAAGTCCCTAAAAGCTTGTGGCTGTGCATGTGGTCAAGTGAAGGAAAGGCAAATAGGACACCCAAATACCTCACAATAGACAGATCTTATATGTCTAAGTCATTGCAGCTTCTGAAGTATGGAGTGATTACAAGCAGAGTATCTGAAAGCCTAATTAATGGTTACATGGATTCTCTCCTAATGAAGAGTAGGACAAATCTTATTGACCTTGTATCTGCACTAGGAGTCACACACTGATGGAAGTGACATCTGCAGACTCTGGAAGAGACTTGTGACTACTGAACTCACTGCAATAGTCTGGGGCTTCTTTTTGTAGGACACCACTGGATAACTTACAATGGCACCTGTGGTAAGGAAGGCCATCTATGATGGATCAAGGTAAAGAATGCTCTTTCCACTTGTCTTTCAGCCTTGTAAATGGAGGCTAACTGGAAGAAAAATTTAAAAGTCTCACTGTTTGATAGTGGAAAAACCATGATTACTAAAATCCAAAATATTTTTTGGGTTGATTCTTGGTCATGAGGTTGGAAGAAAAGGACAGAAGGTTCATTGCATTGCTTGGCTCATCCACACACCTCTCATGACATGCACATGAAAGTGCAAATGCACTTACTTCACATCCAGAGCAAAGCTGAAATGCTCTTTCTCCACTGTGCTCGGCACTGCAGAAAGGAAAAAGACACAAACTGTCACCACATCTCCATGCTTGTCTTCATTCTGCTTAATTCTCCAGAAGCATTTGGGGTGAGTGAAACTGGACATGAGAAGAGATGTTCAGGAGCCAGAAGAAGAAACTCAGAGTAAGCATCAGGTCCTGCCTCCAAACTCTAAGTTGGTAGTGTGGACTCTGGATGCAGATCAGTTTATCAAATGGATAGACATGTATACACACCTGCTTTTTATGTCTGCTGCCTGCTGGAAAGGTCATCTGAGTGGCTGGGATTCTTTGCTCTACAGCTGGCTCCACTACCCAGAAGAGATGTCAAGCAATCTCTGACTTTGTGCTCTGCATTTGAGGTCCATACTGAGTTATTTGAGTTATGAAGCATGAACTCCTTTTCTTTTTTTTTATTTTGTTTATTTTTTTAGTTGTTGAAAAAAAAATTCCGCCTCCTCCCCGTTTCCCATTTCCTTCCCCCTCCTTCCACACGTCGCCCCTTCCCCCACTTTTCTCCCCCCACTCTCCTCCCCTCCTCTCCACTCCTCTCCCCCTCCCCTCACTCCATTCCCCCTCCCTCTCGAGAAGAGCAGTCCAGATTCCCTGCCCTGCGGGAAGTCCAAGGTCCTCCCACTTCTATCCAGGTCCAGGAGGGTGAGCATCCAAACAGGCTAGGCTCCCACAAAGCCAGTTCATGTATTAGGATCAAAACCTAGTGCCATTGTCCTTGGCTTTCATCAGCCTTCATTGTCCGCCACGTTCAGAAAGTTCGGTTTCATCCCATGCTTATTCAGTCCCAGTCCCGCTGGCCTTGATGAGCTCCCAATAGATCAGTTCCACTGTCACAGTGGGTGGGTGCACCCCTCTTGGCCCTGACTTTCTTGCTCATGTTCTCCCTCCTTCTGCTCCTCATTTGGATCTTAAGAGCTCAGTCCGGTGCTCC
>NW_026068199.1:1156349-1173819 GCF_014885135.2 Alexandromys fortis
GAGTAGGACAAATCTTATTGACCTTGTATCTGCACTAGGAGTCACACACTGATGGAAGTGACATCTGCAGACTCTGGAAGAGACTTGTGACTACTGAACTCACTGCAATAGTCTGGGGCTTCTTTTTGTAGGACACCACTGGATAACTTACAATGGCACCTGTGGTAAGGAAGGCCATCTATGATGGATCAAGGTAAAGAATGCTCTTTCCACTTGTCTTTCAGCCTTGTAAATGGAGGCTAACTGGAAGAAAAATTTAAAAGTCTCACTGTTTGATAGTGGAAAAACCATGATTACTAAAATCCAAAATATTTTTTGGGTTGATTCTTGGTCATGAGGTTGGAAGAAAAGGACAGAAGGTTCATTGCATTGCTTGGCTCATCCACACACCTCTCATGACATGCACATGAAAGTGCAAATGCACTTACTTCACATCCAGAGCAAAGCTGAAATGCTCTTTCTCCACTGTGCTCGGCACTGCAGAAAGGAAAAAGACACAATCTGTCACCACATCTCCATGCTTGTCTTCATTCTGCTTAATTCTCCAGAAGCATTTGGGGTGAGTGAAACTGGACATGAGAAGAGATGTTCAGGAGCCAGAAGAAGAAACTCAGAGTAAGCATCAGGTCCTGCCTCCAAACTCTAAGTTGGTAGTGTGGACTCTGGATGCAGATCAGTTTATCAAATGGATAGACATGTATACACACCTGCTTTTTATGTCTGCTGCCTGCTGGAAAGGTCATCTGTGTGGCTGGGATTCTTTGCTCTACAGCTGGCTCCACTACCCAGAAGAGATGTCAAGCAATCTCTGACTTTGTGCTCTGCATTTGAGGTCCATACTGAGTTATTTGAGTTATGAAGCATGAACTCCTTTTCTTTTTTTTTATTTTGTTTATTTTTTTAGTTGTTGAAAAAAAAATTCCGCCTCCTCCCCGTTTCCCATTTCCTTCCCCCTCCTTCCACACGTCGCCCCTTCCCCCACTTTTCTCCCCCCACTCTCCTCCCCTCCTCTCCACTCCTCTCCCCCTCCCCTCACTCCATTCCCCCTCCCTCTCGAGAAGAGCAGTCCAGATTCCCTGCCCTGCGGGAAGTCCAAGGTCCTCCCACTTCTATCCAGGTCCAGGAGGGTGAGCATCCAAACAGGCTAGGCTCCCACAAAGCCAGTACATGTATTAGGATCAAAACCTAGTGCCATTGTCCTTGGCTTTCATCAGCCTTCATTGTCCGCCACGTTCAGAAAGTTCGGTTTCATCCCATGCTTATTCAGTCCCAGTCCCGCTGGCCTTGATGAGCTCCCAATAGATCAGTTCCACTGTCACAGTGGGTGGGTGCACCCCTCTTGGCCCTGACTTTCTTGCTCATGTTCTCCCTCCTTCTGCTCCTCATTTGGATCTTAAGAGCTCAGTCCGGTGCTCCAGTTTGGATCTCTGTCTCTATCTCGATCCAGTGCCAGATGAAGGTTCTAAGATGATATGCAAGATATTCATCAGTATGGCTATAGGATAGGGTCATTTCAGGTTCCTTCTCCTCAGTTGCCCAAGGTTTTATCTGGGGACATCTCCCTGGACACCTGTGAGCCCCTCTAGAGTCAAGTTTCTTGCCAACCCTAAGGTGGCTCCCTTAATTAGGATATATATTTCTCTGCTCCCATGTCCACCCTTCCTTTATCCCAACCATCCCATTCCCCCAAACTCCCTCAGTCCTCCCCTTCTCTCGTTTCTTACTCCAATTCCCTTTAGCCCCATGCCACCTCACCCCCAAGTTCCCAGTTTTTTGCCCGGCAATCTTGACTACTTCCCATATCCAGGCGGATGACTATATGTTTTTCTTTGGCATGAACTCCTTTTCTGAAGTCAGTTTCTTCTGATGCTCCATTTCAAATTTATCCTTCATTATCTAATCACTGATGCTTATCTTAGAACCCAGTAATGACTCTGAAGCAGCACTGTATTTCGTAGCTTAGAACCCATTAGTGGGAACAAAACCCATGTTCAAAGTGTAAGTTGTTCTTTTTCCATTATCCTAGTCATACATTTTTGGCTGCATCCTAGAATATGCATTGTCAATGGGAGAGTCCACTAATGAGTGTGGGCTTAAGGACTCCTTTAGGTGATATGCACTACAGAGCAAGCATTGTAAGCGTAGGGCAATTATTTGTTGTGGAAGGTGAGAGATGTTATTTATTATTTGAGATGAGGTACACAGAGCTTATGTTCTCTGAATCTTGTTGAACTTTTAAAAGTCATTTTTTTAGTTATCAACTTATTGGCACATTAGCTCAGGCTTCCTATTAACTCTCATAACTTATATTATTATATTAGCCCATTATTCTTGTTTATGCTAGCCACATGACTTAGTACCTTATTCAGTCACATCTTGCTTCTGTGGCTGGGTCACGGATTGCAGAAGGAACTTCCTTCCTCCCAGAATTTTCCTGGTTTCATTACCCCACCTCTATTTCCTGCATGGTCACCCCCCCTATACTTCCTGCCTGGCTACTAGCCAATCAGCATTTATTTAAAATATAATTGACACAATACAGATCATTGTCCCACACCACTTCCCTTTTTTTTAAAAAAAAACAAGAACTCTGAATCTAATATCCTTTGTTTAGTTTTACTCCTGACCATTAGCCATAACAACTTGTAAACAACATTCTAAACAAAGGAAAATATCCACTGTCCATTTTTTTTGGGAATGTGGATGTAGTTTTCCAGGCTACTTCTTGCTGGTTGGGGGTGCTGATAATCTTATAGGGACCTAAAGAAAATTTAGAATTATGATCAAGTCCTGACTAGAGTATCCTGTGAGGCTTGATCATCTGAGGCAGCAGTCTCTAATCTCTATTGGATATAGAACTCAGCCATCTAGGCCATCTGTTCCTACCAGAGATTTCTCAGGTGGTCTTCCTTGATCAAACCTGATTTTCATAACTCAGAACAAATCCACAGCCTCTCATTTCCTGTGGAAACAAGCAAATCCCATTCTCCAAAGTAACATACCTTTTCACTTCAATTTTGAAGTCAAAGTATTTTCAAAATACCTATCTTGGATTAATTCAGCAGCATTTATAAACAAATCTCTTTTAGCAGCTCTTGCTTCTTCCTCAGCATTCAAACAATTCAAAGAGAACATAATAACATACAGTATCCAGACTGTGTATTTTCATCTTTATGTGGCTTTATTTTAACCTCTATTTATTTTAATTTTACTTTTACTTTTTGACTTTTTGAGACAGGTTCTCTGTTTATCTTTGACTGTCCTGGAACTCCCTCTGTAGACCAGGCTGTCCTAGAACTCACAGAGATCTGCCTGCTCTCCCTCCCAAGTGCTGGGATTAAAGACACGTGCCCCCACCACCTTGAACTCACAGAGGTCTTTAAGCCTCTGTCTTCCAAGTTTTGGGATTAAAGGAGTATGCCACCATACCCAACTACTTGTTTTTTTCCCCCCAGGCCTACATATATTTTTAAACACACAGTAAATCATTTAGAGGTTTTTTCATCTTTGAATCTATCTTTACTGTATATCTCTTTTTCTGACCACATGAGTTTTTAATTTGCTAAGCAATATGAAGAGGACTAAAGCTGTGGCTTTGATGGCTGGATCTAGCCCATTTCTTAGCTTTCTAAGATTCCAACCTCATGGCGGAGGTAACGGCTGGAACCATGTTTATCGCTACAACTCTATGGCATTTCAAGGTCCCTGCCAGCAAGCAAGCTGCAGCAGTCTACTCACAAACCACACTCAAATGCTCTGTAGCTGTACCTCCTGCCTGAAAGAGTCCGAGTTTGCACTGGCAAGACAGCTCAGAAAGCCAGCATTTTAAAATGGCATGGCTTTTTTTTCCTGGAATGGCTGAAAATCAAAAAGCATACAGTAGCTTTTCATCAACATCATTTAAGTGTTTTGTGGCAGGAACTCTTAAAAGAGCTGCAAAAGCTGAGTCAGGAAGCCTCTCTTAAATGAGAGAGTTTACCTCTAGCAAGCAGAACTCACCTGAGAAAATGCTGCTATCAATAAGCCATGCTTAAATCTTTTCTTTTTGTCTAGAATTACTTCCCAAGCTCTCTCTGGCTTTATGTGGATGCAGTTGTCCACATGGGGACCATTTGTTTTCTGCGGTTTCTGTCCCACCAAGTCCCACAGCCATTTAGCCCCCCCAAAATCACACAGAGTGCCCTTTTGTCATTGAGGTCCCTGGCCAGCAAGTGGCCCTGATCCAGTAACAGAATCCATCCAGAGGGGTAAGTATGTGCCCACCCTGCTCACTGGCCACCCCAGAAACAGAGCACAGGCACCCTCCAAATCCCCTAAACTTTCTGGCAATTCAGCAGGGCTTCTCCCTGGCTACTGCCTTTCTCTATTTTCCCCATCCCAGCTTGTCCCCAAGCACCTCTTTCTATCTGCAGGGTCATTAGGATCCCCCAACTTAGCCTGCTTCAGGGCTAAGGACCTGGGGACAAAGTAGTGAGTGCAACTGCTACAGAAGTTTCTTTGTTCCACTGAGCCTGCACCTAGAAAGCCTGCTCTTTTGTCTGCAAGGTCCCTGGCCAGCAAGTGGCCTCATCCTGTACTCGAAGTTTCATCCCTCAGGAGGGGTAATTGAGGGCCTGACCAGCTGGTCGGACACCTTGGGAACAGAGCACATGCACCCTCCAATCCCCTAAACTTTTTTTACCATTCAGTGGGGCTTCTCCCTGGCTACTTCCTTTCTCTACTTATCCCATTCCAGCTTGCCCCTAAGCACTTCTTTCCATCTGGAGGGTCCTTAGATCCACCACAACAGCCTACTCCAGGATGGAGAGGATCTGAGAGACTCCAGTGCTGAGGGGACCTAAGAGAGGGCAGATCAAGAAAAAAATCCCCTAGTACACAGGTAGCCACAGCAAAGAGTGGACCAAGCTGCCACAACTCTCCTAACAGCATTTGAAGGAAGAGATGGGCAGGTACCAATGCAAGAATTCCTCCAGCAATCTGAAAAACAACACAATAACACCAGAATCCAGTGAACATACAACAGGAAGACTTGAAAACCCTAATCCAGAAGAAGTAGATGAAATAGACTTTAAACGTAACATTATGAAAGTGATAAAGTCCCTTAAACAGGATGTGAAAAACTCCCTTAAAGAAATGGATGAGAAGAATAACAAAAAGTTTGGAGAAATGAATAAATCCCTCAAAGATACCCTAGGAAACCAAGAAAAAACAATCAAACAGGTAATGGAAACAGTTCACAACTTGAAAACTGAAATGGAGGTAATGAAGAAAACACAAACCCAGGGATGGCTGGATATGGAAAATCTGGGTAAACAAACAAACTACAGAGTCAAGCATAACCGAAAGAATCTCAGTCACTGAAGATACTATAGAGGAAATAAACTCATTGATCAAAGAAAACAGCAAATTCAACAAATACTTAACACAAAATATCCAGGAAATCTGGGACACCATGAAAAGACCAAACCCAAGAATAACAGGGATAGAAGAAGGAGAAGATTACAGCTCAAAAGCCCAGAAAATATATTCAACAAAATTATAGAAGAAAACTTTCCCAACCTAAAGAAGGATATTCCTATGAAGGTACAAGAAGCATACAGAACACCAAATAGACTGGATCAAAAAAATCCCCTTGCCATATACTAATCAAAACACAAAACATACAGAATAAAGAATATTAAGAGTGCAAAGGGAAAAGGTTAAGTGATATATAAAGGGAAACCTATCAGAATTAGACCTGATTTCTCAATGGAAACCATGAAAGCCAGAAGGTCTTGAATAGATATGCTGCAGAAACTAAGAGAAGATGGATTCAAGCCCAGACTACTATACTCAGCCGAGCTTTTTTTCACTATCAATGGAGAAAACAAGGTATTCCAGGATAAAAACAAATTTAAACAATATGTAGCCACAAACCCAGCCTTACAAAAAGTAATAGAAGGAAAATTACAACCCCAGGAACCCAACAACACCCACAATAACTTAGACATCTAACAACCCTCCACAAGCACAACCAAAGAAGGGAAGCACACAATCTCTACCACCAAAAAAAAAATAACCAGAGTTAACAACCACTGGTCATTAATATCACTTAATATCAATGGACTCAATTCACGTATAAAAAGGCACAGGTTAAGAGAATGGATGCAAAAGTAGGATCCAACATTCTGCTGCTTACAAGAAACACACCTCAACCACAAAGACAGACATTTACTCAGAGTAAAGGGTTGGGAAAAGGTGTTTCAATCAAATGGACCTAAGAAACAAGTGGGTGTGGCTATACTAATATCTAACAAATTTGACTTCAAACTAAAATCAATGAGAAGAGACGGAGATGGACACTTTATACTCATAACAGGAACAATTCATCAGCATGAAGTCTCAATCCTGAATATCTATGCCCCTAATATAAAAGCACCCACATATGTAAAAGAAACATTACTAGAATTCAAAGAACACATCAAACCTCACACACTAATAGTAGGAGACTTCAACACAACTCTCTCACCAATGGACAAGTCAACCAGACAGAAACCTAACAGAGAAATAAGAGAACTACCAGATGTAATTAATCAAATGGACTTAACAGACATTTATAGAACATTCCACCCAAACAGGAAAAAATCTACATTCTTCTCCGCACCTATTGGAACCTTCTCAAAAATTGATCACATACTGGATAACAAAGCAAACATCCACAGATACAAAAAAAAATGGAGAACCACCTGTGTCTTATCAGATCATCAGGCAGTAAAGTTAGCATTTAATGACAATTCCACCCCCAGAAAGCCTACAAACTCATGGAAGCTGAACAGTCAACTACTAAACCACCTCTGGGTCAAGGAAGACATAAAAAAGAAAGTCTTCCTTGAATTTAGCGTTAATGAAGACACACATACCCAAACTTATGGGACAGTATGAAAGCAGTGCTAAGAAGGTAGTTCATAGCACTAAGTGCCCACATAAAGAAAACTGAGAAAGCACACGTTAGAGATTTAACAGCAACCTAAAGACTTTAGAAAAAAGAAGCAGACTCACCCAGGAAAGGAAGAAGACTGGAAATAATCAAACTGAGGGCTGAAATCAACAAAATAGAAACATAGAAAACAATCCAAAGAATCAATGAAACAAATAACTAGTTCTTTGAGAAAATCAACAAGATTGACAAACCCCTATCCAATCCTAAATAATCAAAAGACGGAGAGAGAACACTCAAATTAACAAGATCAGAAATGAAAAGGGGAACATGACAACAGGTACTGAAGAAATTCAGAGAATCATTAGGTCATACTACAAAAACCCGTACTCTGCAAAATTGGAAAATGTAAAACAAATGGTCAAGTATTTATTTATTTATTTAATTTTATTTCATTAAAATTTCCAAATTTCCTCCTCCTCCCATGTCCCTCCCCTCCCTTCACTCCCCGTCCCCATCCCTCTCCAGGTCAAAGAGCAGTCAGTGTTCCCAACCCTATGGGAAGTCCAAGGTCCTCCCCACTTCCCCCATGTCCAGGAAGGTGAGCATCCAAACAGACTATGCTCCCACAAAGCCTGTCCATGCAGTAGAATCAAAGCCCAGTGCCATTGTCCTTGGCTTCTCAGTCAGCCTCCACCATCAGCCACATTCAGAGAGTCCGGTTTGATCATATGTTCTATCAGTCCCATTCCACCTGGACTTGGTGATCTCCCATTAGATTTGTCCCACTGTCTCAGTGGATGGACACACCCCTTGCGGTCCTGACTTCCTTGCTCATGTTCTCCCTCCTTCTGCTCCTCATTAGGACCTTAGGAGCTCAGTCCAGTGCTCCAATGTGGATCTCTGTCTCTATCTCCAGCCATCACCAGATGAAGGGTCTATGGTAATATGCAAGATATTCATCAGTGTGGCTATAGGATAAGGCCAGTTCAGGTACCCTTTCCTCTGCTGCCAAAGGAACAAGCTGGGGACATCTCCTTGGACATCTGGGAACCCCTCTAGAGTCAAGTCTCTTGCCAACCATAAAATGGCTCCCTTAATTAAGATATCTACTTCCCTGCTCCCACATCCATTCCTCCTTCATCCCAACCATTCCATTCCCTCAAGCTCTTCCCACCATCCCTTTCTCCCTTCTCTCCCCCATCTCCCCTTATCCCCGCCCCACCCCCACACCCGTGCTCCCAACCCCTGCCAAGCAATTTCGTCTACTTCTAATATCCAGGAAGATAACCATACATTTTTCTTTGGGTTCACCTTCTTACTTAGCTTCTCCAGGAAGCTAAGTTCACAAATTATGGGCCCAATGTCCCTTATTTATGGGAGAAAATCTTCACCAACCCTGCATCAGACAAAGATCTGGTCTCCAAAATATATACAGAACTCAAAAAACTAGACATTAAAACTCTAATTAACCCTTTTAAAAATAGGGTACTGAACTGAACAAAGAATTCTCAACAGAAAAAGTTCAAATGGCCAAAAGATACTTAAGGTTAAGCTCATCCTCCTTAGTGATGAGGGAAATGCAAATCAAAACAACTATGAGATACCATCTTATACCTGTCAGAATGGCTAAAATCAAAAACACCAATGATAGCCTATGCTGGAGAGGATGTGGAATAAGAGGAACACTTATCCATTGTTGGTGGGAATTCAAACTTGTGCAACCACTTTGGAAATCAGTGTGGCAGTTTCTCAGGAAACTGGGAGTCAACCTATCTCAGAACCCAGCAATTCCTCTCTTGGGAATATACCCAAGAGATGCCCAATCATACTATAAAAGCATTTGTTCAACTATGTTCATAGCAGCACTATTTGTAATAGCCAGAACCTGGAAACAATCTACATGCCCCTCAATAGAAGAATGGATAAAGAAGGTGTGGCAATATACACTTTAGAGTTCTACTCATAGGTAAAAAACAATGGACAAGTTTTTAGCTAGATACCATCTACCAAAATTAATTCAAGACCAGGTGAGCAGTTTTAATAGACCTATAAATTTCAAAGAAATAGAAGCTGTCATCAAAACCTCCCAACCAAAAAAAAAAAAAAAGCCCAAGGCCAGATGGTTTTAGTGCAGAATTCTACAGGAAGTTCTAAGAAGATCTAATACTTATACTCCTTAATGTGTTCCACATAATAGAAGCAGAAGAGTCATTGCCAAACTCGTTTTATAAATTTATAGCTACTCTTATACCAAAACCACACAATCACTCAACCAAGAAAGAGAATTACAGACCAATCTCACTCATGAACATCAATGCAAAAATCATCAATAAAATACTGGCAAACCGAATCCAAGAACACATCAAAAAATCATCCATTATAATCTAGTAGGTTTCATCCCAGAGATGCAGAGATGGTTCAACATACAAAAATCTATCAATGTAATCCATCATATAAATAAACTGAAAGAAAAAACCATATAATCATCTCATTAGATGCTGAAAAAGCATTTGACAAAATTCAACACCCCTTTATGATAAAGGTCTTGGAGAGATTAGGAATACAAGGATCATACCTAAATATAATAAAAGCAATGTACAGCAAGCCGACACTAATATAAAGTTAAATGGAGAGAAACTCAAAGACATTCCACTTAAATCAGGAACAAGACAAGGCTGTCCACTCTCTCCATATCTCTTCAACATAGTACTTGAAGTTATAGCAAAAGCAATAAGACAATATAAGGAGATCAAGGGGAGTTGAATTAGAAAGAAGTCTATCTTTCATTATTTGCAGATGATATGAGATTCTACATAAGTGACCCCAAAAACTTTACCAGAGAGCTCCTAAAGCTGATAAATACCTTCAGTAATGTGGCAGAATACAAAATCAACTAAAAAAAAATCAGTTGTCCCCCTATACACAAAGGATAAAGAAGCAGAGAGGGAAATCAGAGAAACTTTACCTTTCATGATAGCCACAATTAGCTTAAAGTATCTTGGGGTAACACTAACCAAAGAAATAAAAGATCTATTTGACAGTAACATTAAGCCTTTGAAGATAGAAATTGAAGAGGATACCAGAAAATGGAAGGATCTCCCATGCTCTTGGATTGGGAGGATCAACAGTAAAAATGGCAATTCTACCAAAGGTAATCTATAGTTCTAATGTTCCCCATGAAAATCCCAACAAAATCCTTCACAGACGTTGAGAGAACAATAATCAACTTTATATGAAAGACAAAAAAATCAGGATAGCCAAAACAATCCTATACAATAAGGAACTTTCAGAGGCATTACCATCCCTGACATCAAACTCTATTACAGAGCTACAGTAATGAAAACAGCTTGGTATTGGCATAAAAACAGAGGCATTGACCAATGGGATTGAATCAAAGACCCGGATATTAATCCACAAACGTACGCCCACCTGATTTTTGACAAAAAAGCTAAAAGTGTAGAATGTAAGAAAGAAAGCACCTTAACAAATGGTGCTGGCATAACTGAATGTCAACCTGTAAAAGAATAAAAATAGATCCATATATATCACCATGCACAAAACTTAAGTCCAAATGGATTAAAGATCTCAATATAAATCTGACCACACTGAACCTGATAGAAGAGAAATTGGGAAGTCACATGCAATACATGGGCATAGGAGACCACTTCCTATGTATAACCCCAGCAGCACAGACATTAAGGGCAACATTGAATAAATGGGACCTCCTGAAATGAGAAGCTTCTGTAAAGCAAAGGACACAGTCATTAAGACAAAAAGGCAACCTACTTAATGGGAGATGATCTTCATCAACCCCACGTAAGAAAAAGATCTGATCTCCAAAATATATAAAGAACTGAAGAAACTAGACATTAAAATTCTAAATAACCTAATTAAAAATGGTGTACTGAACTGAACACAGAATTCTCAACAAAAAAATTTCAAAACGCCAAAAGGTATTTAAGGACATGCTCAACCTCCTTAGCAATCAGGGAAGTGCAAATCAAAACAACTTTGAGATATCATCTTGCACCTGTCAGAATGGTAAAATCAAAAACACCAGTGATAGCCTGTGCTAGAGAGGTTGTGGAGTAAGGGGAACTCTCATCCATTGCTGGTGGGAATGCAAACTTGTGCAGCCACTTTGGAAATCAGTGTGTTGGTTTCTCAGAAAATTGAGAGTCAGCCTACCTCAGGATCCAGCAATACCACTCTTGGGCATATTCCAAGATATGCCAAATCATACTACAAAAAGCATTTGTTCAACTACATTCATAGCAGTACTATTTGTAATTGCCAGAACCTGGAAACAACATAGATGGCACACCTACACATCAGAGTACTTCTCAGCAGTAAGAAATAATGACATCTTGAATTTTGCATGCAAATGAATGGAAATAGAAAACACTATCCTGAGTGAGATAACCCAGATCCAAAAATGCAAATATGGTATGTACTCACTCATTAGTGTATTCTAGCCATAAACAAAGGCCTATAGTTCATGATTTTAGAGAAGCTAACAAGAATGTCAACCCAAAGAAAAACATATTAGATCCTCCTGGAAATTGGAAGCAGACAAGGTTACCAGGCAAAAGTTGGGAGCATGAGGGTGGGGGTTCAGTAGGGGGAAGAAGAGAAGGCAAGAGAGAGGGAAAAAAGAGGGTTAGGGTAAGCTTGGAGGACTGGGATAGTTGAGATGGAGGAAGGACTGATATGGGAGCAGGGAACGCGATATCTTAATTGAGGGAGGCATTTTGGGGTTATCAAGAAGTTTGGCTCTAGAGGGATCCCCTGGATTCTATGGGGATGACCCCAGCTGGGACCCTGGGCAGTGGAGGAAAGGTGCCGGAAATGGTCTTGTCCTGTAGTCAGACTGATTTCTATCTTGAATATCACCATAGAAGCTTCCTCAGGTGATGGAGGGAGATAGAGACAGAGACCCACATCAGAACACTGGACTGAGCTCCCAAGGTCCAGTTGAAGAGCAGAAGAAGGGAGAATATGAGCAAGGAAGTCAGGACCATGAGGGGTTGGTTCACCCACTGAGACAGTGTGCCTGATCTAATGGGAGCTCACCAAATCCAGCTGGACTGGGACTGAAAGAGCATGGGTTCAACCTGGACCCTCTGAATGTGGCTGACAATGGGGACTGACTGAGAAGCGAATGATAACGGCACTGGGATTTGTCTCTTCTGCATGTACTGGGTTTTTGGGATCCTATTCTTTTTGGATGCAAATCTTCCTAGGCCTGTATGGAGGGGGGAGGGCTTTGGACTTCCTAAAAGAGGGCAGGGTACCCTTAGGACTGGATTTAAAGGGGTGGGAAGGTGTGTGGGGGAGCTGGAGGGAAGTGGGAGGAGGGGAGGAAGTGGAAAATTTAATAGGTATTATGTATAAGGTAATAAAAATAGAGAAAAATATTTTTATTTAGGACTGATTATTAGTACTCAAGACTAGGGAAGCACACGATTTGGTTAGATATTCTGTTACTGTCAGTCGTATAATATAGGTGCCATTGTGCAAGCTGTGTGGAACTCAGTTTTTCTAACCATAGACCTTTTTTTTTCCCTAACAAGGACTTTGTGAAGGAATTCCCAGTGTGCAGCTAGGGAATTTGACTTTGTGTGTCCTTTCTGAAACATGGCTGCATGTCTCAATGTGGATCAGCTAACAAAATAACACTGACATCATTTCCACATGCATCAACATAAAATGCTTGTTCCGGCAGTCCTGGGACCAAATTTTCTCAAAATAGCATCCTCTACGGAGCCTTAATGTCTACAAAATTAAATGATGTCATGAAACTACCTGAATTATCCTCATATATATTTATCAACCAAATTTGATCACATGGATATCAGGTGCACAGACACAGGGGAGGAAAGTATTCAAGATTTCTCCAGAGGTGAGGAATCAACTGACAAATAAAGGAATCATGAATACGCAAAAGCCTCTGTTTTGGCTGCAGAAATAAAAGCAGATGGGAATATCCGGGTGCCCATCTAATGTGCTGACCTGAATAGCACTTCACAACACACACTGCCCAGGCTTCGAGTGAGACAAAGATGTTCAATTTCAATTTGATTTTCCTCATTTTTTTTCCTGTACATTCCACTTCTTGTGCCCAGGTTTACTCATCCCAGGTGCTTTTGGAGAATGAAGCCAGATAAAGAAAATGATGGAGACTTGGTGACAGGTTGTGTCTTCTTTCTTTCAACAGCGCAGTGGCCCGTGGAGAAAGATTATTTCAACCACATTCTGAATATACGGTAAGCTCCTTCAGATTTTCTATGTAAATTTCATCATGAATATTTCACAGGGGCCCAGAGGATGAGAATCAGCAATGCTTTGAATCTGTTGTTCCAATCTGCACACCAAAAACAACCCCAAATTCTTTTAGAGACCCAATGCTATTTTTCTACTTTTAATTTTTCCAGGGAATGTTCTGTTATCCTCGCAGTTACCCTCCTACTTATAAGGCTGGAAGCTGAGGGAAAAGGGAACTCTGTAACTTGGTCCATCATATATATCCCTCCTTTTTGACTGTTTCCACAACAGAGTAGCCAGTGATGTCTTGCTGAAAGAAATCTCGTACTAGTCAATGAATATCAGACTAAATGGGTACAACTAAATCGCTATTGATTAGAGTCTGTGGTGGCCCTTTGATCACCATGCAGCTTCAAATGCATGTGCCAATGCAACTAATATGTGTGGCACTCCTTGCTCCAGAGTTTTTTCATGGATATTCAGTTACTCTCTCAGATGCTCTGCATGTGGTCACACTGTGCCTTCTAAAGCTGCATAAAGTAAGAAAGTAAAACTCCTGCCCACTGTAAACTTCTTTTGTGATTTTGTTTCTCCATACTTCACTTTTATACATGTACAGCAACTGGCCTTTATTTCCACAGTACAGTTCCTCACTGTCTCTTTAGAATAAAGAAAGAAATAAATGGAGTGCAAAAGATATGTTTGCATCTTTGAAAGGTGTGTTGTCACTAATGGTGTAACTGCTTACTTTCCTTGCAACTTGCCTTCATGACAGCTGTGGCATGTGACTTGGCAACACTTGAGAACAGCTACCCACTAGCTCATATTTACAATTATTTAAGAATCATGTGTCTCTTCTCTTTATATTTAATCTGTTTATTTACTGTCAATTATATCTCCTTTATCTCTTACATTCCTCTTGTAATAATTTTACTAATTATAGCTTTTTTTTATTGATTTGGGCATTTTGCGCATTTGAATTTGTGTACTGTTGATTATTGATTTCAAATTTAGCACTTTAGATTACTAGGCCACCCTAAGAGTTCAAGTAATTGATGTTTCTTAATGTTTAGCATGCAGGAGTTAGTGTTTCAGTTCCATAAGATGTAATCTCATATTCCTATATAGTGTTGGTGAAAATTTCAATGACATTTTATTTCAAAATGTATAAATAAATATCTATATTTGTACATAAAGATACCGCAGTGGTAAGAAATCTAATTGGGAAATAGATTGTATTTAACCATGAGTGCATCATTCAGCATGAAAGCATATGTTTGAGTTTGATGTTTATTCTTCAGGTGATACATAATGTGTAAGAAGACATAGGAGTTATTATTCTTCCCCTAAACATAAATATAACATGGTATTGTTCTATTCCTAGTATCTCAGTGACTATAGTATAGAAATTCGTAAATATTTTCCATACATTGTATACTTTATATTATTTTACTTCACAAACATGTAATACTGTCACAAATGAATCTCATTGCAATTTCCAGATATACATAGTTCTCAAGTGCATGCCAGTGTTATGAATTTGTCATTGGAAATGTAGACAAAAGGTGCTCTGTATAAGAAAATATATGTTGTTCAGCTATACCAGGTACTATTACATTGAACATACCTGTTTAAATAGTAAATAGGTTGACAATATCGGGGTACATGCCCTTAATCTCTGCATTCATGAAATGGAGTAGGTGCATCACTGTGCATTTGAGGCCAAGGCAACTAAAGCCAAGTGCTATTCAAAACCATGAAATCCATTTTTTATGTCCTATGTGAGTATCTCTCATGTTCATACACACTGATTCATACAAATATTTACCAAATGTACACTAGTATTTAAGTATATTTAAAAATAAAGCTTTTATAAAGCATTTTGTGCCTTCAATAAATACACTAGAAAGGAGAAAAGAAAAAAGATGATGATGATAGACATGAGGGAATTTGTTAACTATATTTTCTACTAAATAAAATGAATTATTAGAACAGGAGCCAAACGTTGCCCAGAAAGACTACTGTGCACTCACCAGTCATTTTTTGAATACCTTACCCAGTTCATAAAAATTACCAGAATCTTGGCTAATGCATCACATATGTGTTTTATATAGATGAATAATTTCAAAATCAAAATATGATCATGTTTCCTGTTTCACCAATGCCTGTACTCTTGTATTTACATTCTGTGCACACACCCAAAAACCAGAGATGGACAGCTCTTTCTAAGAAAGTTGCAAAGGGCTCATCTTACTTATGTGAGATTTACTCTCATGAATTTTTGAAGATATTTCAAGCTTCCAGAAACTTCTGTCATCCTAACTCACAACCTGGGATGTTTGTTTCAATCATTAAGGGAGGCTGGGACTACTGTCCAGTACACTGTTCCCTTTTACAGAGCACTAACTGAAAACTGCCAGTTTGCATTGGTGATTTCAGCAGGAACCCCGGTCTTTTACCAAATATGTCTCTGTATGAATTCCCAGCAGAGGTGGTGTAGTCCCGTGTCACAATTACACACTATCATTCATTTTTTTCTGAACAAAATAAAGAAACTCCCCTAATTCAGTCTATAATTTCAAGATCAGGTGTACTGTGGTGCTTAGAGGACCTTATTGGGCAACATCAGTCATAATAGGGTTAGTCTCGGACCTCTGAAAATGTCAGCAGAGGAGTATTATTGGGTGTTTGCAAGAAATCCTTGCCTCTGTTTCTACCATTCCCAGATGCTAAGAAACGTGTGAAAAGATAATGGTCACACACCTATGTCCAACTGTGTAGTTAAAGGCTACTATTCAGAGACTTGATGGGGCTTTTGCATTTCGCTGCTTGAAGCAGAGATGAGGAAAGAAGTAACAAGTAGCCGGGCGGTGGTGGCGCATGCCTTTAATCCCAGCACTTGGCAGGCAGAGGCAGACGGATCTCTGTGAGTTCGAGACCAGCCTGGTCTACAAGAGCTAGTTCCAGGACAGGCTCCAAAACCACAGAGAAACCCTGTCTCGAAAAACAAAAAAAGAAAGAAAGAAAGAAAAAGAAGTAACAAGTGAGGGGCTTTTCTAAAACACTTGGTAGAGCAGTGTTTATAAGTTCTTAAGAGTGCATGTTGCTGCTCCCTGTGCCCTAGGTCGTTCAGTTCACCTATGGACCCTCTCATCCTATCCTGAATGATCGTGGTCAATTTCCCTATCTGTATCAGGTGGTCCACAGAGATACATCTCTAGCTTTGGCCATGATTTCTTTCATGTTTCACTTAAACTGGAACTGGATTGGGCTGCCCATTTCAGACAATGAAGATGGTGCTCAATCTCTTTCATAATTTAGAAAAAAGATGGAAAAATATAGTCTGTTTGATTTTGTGAATATAATCTGAGTCAACCTGCATTTTTATTTGTCAAGACCTGAAGTATATTATAACCAAATCATGACATCATTCACAAATGTTCTTTTCATTTATGGCGACACAGACAGTCCTCTAACAGTGTCCTTTTGATTGTAGAAATCACTAGGTATATGGCTCACCATCTCACAGTGGGATTTCTCTATACGAAATAGGGACTTCACAATTGTCTTATCCCTTGGGATGCTAGCTTTTGCACACCAACGTGATAAGATTTCTAGTTTTCAATTTTGACTATTCCTTGATCCATCTCATACACTCAGATGAATACCTGGAAAGTCCAGGTGAATGAAATTTAGTAGTCCCAGTTTCTTAGTGCAGACACTGAAAACTCATTCATTGCCTCATTGGAATAGCTAATGGTAGACTTTTGACATGGCCTTTAGTGAGAGAACTTATGATGTTTACAATGCTGTGCATGCTGTGGCCCATTCTGTGTATGAGATGTTTCTTCAACGAGATTATAATCAGTCACTGCACAATAGGAAAAAATCTTATGCTTACTGCTTGAAGGGATAATGTTTCTTCTATTGGATGATATTTGGTGTCATCAATGTCATAGTGCTTAGAGGCTCTCAGATGCCCACATGTAGTATTTTAAGAAATATTCACCAAATAGAAAGATTTCTGAACATTTTTCTGTCTTTTTATTTATTTTTTATTTTTTAATTTCTAAAAATTTAGCTATATACTTTTCTCTGCACCCCTTCCTTTCTCTCCTCTTCCCTTCTATCTTCTCCCATGGTCCCCATGCTCCAAATTTATTCAAGAGATCTTTTCTTTTTCTTTTTTTTAAAATTTATTTATTTATTATGTATATAACATTCCTTCCATGTATGCTTGCATGCCAGAAGAGGGCACCAGATCTCATTATAGATGGTTTGGAGCCA
>NW_026068199.1:1174252-1188181 GCF_014885135.2 Alexandromys fortis
AAGATTTATTTATTTATTATGTATACAGTATTCTCAGTACTCTGCCTGCAGGCCAGAAGAGGGCACAGATCTCATTACAGATGGTTGTGAGCCACCATGTGGTTGCTGGGAATTGAACTCAGGACCTTTGGAAGAGCAGACGGTGCTCTTAACCACTGAGCCATCTCTCCAGCCCTGTTTTCTAATTTTTTGATAAATTGCCACATTGACATTCAAAGGGGCAGTACCAGTTTGCACTCCCACCAGCAATAAAGGAGTGTTCCCTTTACCCTACAAGCTCTCCAGCAGAAGTTGTCATCAGTGTTTTTGATCTTTTCCATTCTTGTAGGTGTAAGATAGAATCTCAGAATTGTTTTCATTTGCATTACTCTGGTGGTTAAGGATGTTGAGCATTTCCTTAAGTGTCTTTCGGCCATTTTAGATTTTTTTAGTTGAGAGTTTTTTGTTAATGTCTGTACTCAATTTTTTTTATTGGACAATTTGTTCTTTTGATGACCAATTTCTTGAGTTCTTTTTATATTATGGAGATCAGCCCTCTGTTCGATGTGTGTTTGATGAAAAAATTTTTTGCCGTTCCATACGCTGTCATCTTGTTTTGTTGATCATGTCCTTTGCTTTACAGATGTCCTATTTATTAATTGTTTCTCCCAATGTCTGTGCTACTGGGGTTATACATAGGAAATGATCTTCCGTGTCAATACATTCATGTATACTTCCCACTTTCTCTTCTATGAGTTTCAGTGAAGCTGGCTTTATGTTGTAGTCTTTGATCCATTTGAACTTGAGTTTTGTGTTTGGCCATAGATATGGATCTATTTTCATTCTTGTACACGTTGATAGCCACTTACGCTAGCACCCTTTGTTGAATATGCTTTCTTTTTTCCATTTCATTTTTTTTTGTTTCTTTGTCAAAAACATATGTTTGTAGGTATGTGGATTGATATCTGGGTCTTTAATTTAGTTCTATTGTCTTCCTGTCTGTTTTCCTGTCAATACCAGGTTGTTTTAAGTACTGTAGTTCTGTAGCAGAGTTTGAAGTCAGGGACTGTGATGCCTCCATAAGTTCCTTGATTGTACAGGATTCTTTTGACTATGCTGGGTATTTTGCTTTTTCATCTGAAGCTGAGCACTGTTCTTTTTACAGTCTTTGAAGAATTTTGCTGGAATTTTGATGGGCATTGTATTGAATCTGTAGATTGCTTTGGGCAAGATTGCCATTTTTACTATGTTAATTTTACCTACTAAGAGCATAGATCTTTTCATGTTCTAGTGTCTTCATCAGTTTCTTTCTCAAAGATTTAATGTTCTTGTCATGCAGGTCTTGAACTTGTTTGGTTAGAGTTACTCTGAGATATTTTATGTTATTTGTGGCTATTGTGAAGGGTGATGTTCCTATGATTTCTTTCTTAGCCCATTTATCATCTGCGTAAAGCAGGGTTACTGATTTTTTTGAGTTATTCTTGTATCCCGCTACATTTCTGAAAGTGTTTATGAGTAGTAGAAGTTGCTTGGTAGACTTTTTAGGGTCACTTACGTAAACTATCATGTTATCAGCAAATAGTAAGAGTTTGAATTCTGCTTTCCTGATTTGTATATATTTGGTCTCCTTTTGTTGTCTTATTGCTCTAGCTAGAACCTCTAGAATTATATTGCATAGATATGGAGAGAGTAGACAACCTCACCTTGTTCCTGATTTCAGTGGAATTGCTTTGTGTTTCTATCCATTTATTTTGATGTGGGTTGTTGGTTTGCAGTATATTCCCTTTATTATGTATATGTATGTTCCTTGTATCTCTGCTCTCTCCAAGACCTTTAACATGAAGGGATGTTATATTTTGTCAAAATTTTTTTTGACATCTATTGAGATGATCATGTGTCCCCCCCCATTTTGTTCATATGGTGGATTACATTGACAGATTTTCATATGTAGAACTATCCCTGCATCCTTGGAATGAAGCCTACTTGATTACGATCAAGATGGTTCTGATGTGTTCTTGCATTCGGTTTGCCTGTATTTTATTAAGTGTTTTTGTATAAATGTTCATAAGTGAGATAGGTCTATAATTCTCTTTCATAGTAATTTCTTTAGGTGGTTTGGGTATCAGGGTAATTATAGCCTCATAAAAATGTTAGACAATGTTCCTTCTGTTTCTAATGTGTAGAACAATTTAAGGAATATTGGTATAATACTTATTTGAAAATCTTGTAGTATCCTGTGCTGGAACCATATGGTCCTGGGCTTTTTATGTATCAGAAATTTTATTTAGTTATTTATTTACTTTTTTATTATTACTTAAAAATACCAATCCAAATTCCTACTCCCTCCCCTCCTCCCACTCCCCTTCCACTTTCTCCACAGACAATCCCATCCCACCCCCTCCAATCCTAAGAGAGGGCAATGCGCCCCATCCTGTGGAATGTCCAAGGCCCTAACTACAATATCTATGTTGTATGATTTTTGTATGTTGAACCATCCCTGCATCTCTGAGATGAAGCGTACTTGATTATGATGGATGATTTTTTGATGTGTTTTTTGATGTGATTTGTGTTTTTTGATGATTTTTTTGATGTGATTTTTTGATGTGATTTTTTTGATGTGATTTTTGATGTGATTTGGTTTGCCAGTATTTTTTGAGAACTTTTTCATCCATATTCATGAGTGAAATTGGTCTATAATTCTCTTTCTTTGTTGAGTCTTTGCGCGGTTTCGATATCACTGTAACTGTAACCTCATAAAAAGAGTTTGGCAATGGCCCTTCTGTTTCTATTATGTGTAGCACTTTGAAGAGTATAGGTATTAGCTCTTCTTTGAAGTTCTGGTAGAATTCTGCCGTAAAACCATCTGGCTTAGGGCTTTTTTTTGTTTGGGAGTTTTTTTTTTTTTTGATGACAGCTTCTAGTTACTTGTAGCTTAGTCTATTTAAATCGCTCACCTAGTCTTGATTTAATTTTGGTAGATTGTATCTATCTAAAAAACTGTCCATTTTTTTTTTACATTTCCAGTTTTTCTTAGTACAGGTTTTTGTAGTATGATCTAATGATTCTCTGAATTTCCTCAGTGTCTTTATTTATTTCTCCCTTTTCATTTCTGATTTTATTAATTTGGATGTCCTCTCTCTGCTTTTTGATTAGTTTGGATAAGGATTTGTTTATGTTGTTGATTACTAAAAGAACCCAATCTTTGTCTCATTGATTCTTTGTATTGCTTTCTTTGTTTCTATTTTCTTGATTTCAGTCCTCAATTAGATTATTTTCTTTCTTCTACTCCCCCTCGGTGAGTCTTCTTCTTCTTCTTCTTCTTCTTCTTCTTCTTCTTCTTCTTCTTCTTAAGTCACTGGTGTGAGTTGGCTCCTCTTTCTTTATGTGGGCACTTAGTGCTTTGAACTTTCCCCTTAGCACTGCTTTTATAGTGTCCTATAGGTTTGGGTACATTGTGCTTTCATTTTCATTGAATTCTAGGAAGTCTTTAATTTCTTTCTTCCTTTATTTCTTGACCAAGGGGTGGTTCAGTTTCCATGAGTTTGTAGGCTTTCTGCAGTTAGTGTTGTTGCTAAATTTTAACTTTAAACCATAGTGATCTGATTAGATACAGGGGGTTATTCCATTTTTTTTGGTATCTGTGGAGTTTTGCTTTGTTATTGAGTATGTAGTCTATCTTAGAGAAGGTTCCATGAGGTGCTGAGAAGAAGGTATATTCTTTTGTGTTTTGGTGGAATGTTCTATAGTTGTCTGTTAAGTCCATTTGAGTCATGACATCTGTTGGTTCTCTTATTTCTTTGTTAAGTTTCTTTCTGGTTGACCTGTCCATTGGCAAGAATGAAGTGTTGAAGTCTCTTACTATTAGTTTGTGTGGTTTGATGAGAGATTTAAGCTTTAGTAATATTTCTTTTATATATGTGGGTACTCTTGGATTAGGGGTATAGATGTTCAGGATTGAGACCTCATCTAGATTGATTGTTCCTGTTATGAGTACAAAGTGTCCTTTTCCATGTCTTCTGATTGAGCTTAGTTTGAAATCTCTTTTGTTAGATATTAGGATTGCTACACGTGCTTGTTTCTTAGGTCCATTTGATTAGAAAACCTTTTCCCAACCCTTTCCTCTGAGGTTATATCTGTCTTTGCCTAGTCCCCACTGTATATGCTGTGCGGATTCAATTGCTCCAAATATAAAGTTGATTTCCCTGAAATGAACTTTGTGATACTATGCCCAGTGTGTAGTAATGAATTCTGAATTTGTGACTCTTGAACCTGTAATGCACATCTCACTTCAGATCACCTAATAAAGTCCCTGACAACATTCTAAAGACATTAACATAAAAAGGCCAATGCAAATGTCAAGGAACCAAAATTTCCCAAAATGGCATCCTCTCATGGGCCTTAATTTTCACAAAGATGAGTGATGTCATAAAACTACCTGAACTTGCCTCATATATGTTTATCATATGGAATGCAAATATCAGATGCCGAGCCCCAGAGAATAGTTTTAAAGATTTTTCAATGTGTGAGAAAAGACCTTCAATAAAGAAGGAACCAGGATTATACAAGTATCTATCTTTTTCTATAGACATAAAAGTATATGGGGATACATGGATGCCCATTTGATTTGCTTATATGTATGGCAGCCCACTTTGTCCAGATATAAAGCTGGACATGTACTATTTTCCTCTTTTTGCTCCAAAACATTCCACTTCTGTTTGGTCAGTTTCATTCATTCCACGTGCTTTTGGAGACGAAAGCAGAATGAAGACAATAATGGAGTCTTGGTGGCAGTTCGTGTCTTCTCACTTGCAGCAGTGCATTGGCCCATGGATAAAGAGTAAACATCACCATTTTGAATATGTAGTAAGTTCCTTTTTATGTTGTATGAAAATATCATCATGGATATTTCATGAGGGCTAGAAAATGAAGATAAGAACAATGGTTTGAAATTTCTGCCCTGTTTTCCCAACTTGCACATCAATAAGCAGCCCAATTCTCTCTTTTAGAGAATTAATGTTATTTTTCTACTTTTAATTTGTACCGAGAGTGCTCTGTTTTAATCCCAGTTACCCTTCAATTTACAAGGCTGAAGCTGACTGAAGAAAGGGCTCTCTAGGGGGCTGGAGAGATGGGTCAGTTGTTAAGAGCATTGCCTGCTCTTCCAAAGGTTCTGAGTTCAATCCCCAGCTACCACATGGTGGCTCACAACCGTCTGTAATGAGGTCTGTGCCCTCTTCTGGCCTGCAGACATACACACAGACAGAATATTGTATACATAATAAATAAATATATTTTTTAATAAATAAATAAATAAGAAAGGGCTCTCTACATTGTTCTATCCTATATAGCCATCCACTTCATATATTCTATAGCACAGTTTCAGGAGATGACTTATCAAATGAAACCCCATTCTATTTTAAATAGTATCATCCTAAGACATCCCAAGTAAATGGCTATAAATTACAGTCAACTGATGGGCATTAATCAATGTGTAGCTCTGAATGCACATGCTAGGGCAACTAATATTTGTAACACACAGATGTGTGGAGAGTTTTCACATAGCTCTACTCTCTTGAATGCTCTGCATGTGGTCCCATAATTTCTTTTGAAACTGCATGGAGAACGGAAGTAGGAGACGTGTCCATTGTGACCATCATATGAGTTCCTATTTCTTCATACTTCACTTATGTACAAGTACAATCACTGCCCTTTAATTTCAAAGCTCATTTATTCAACTATTTTTAGTAAACTAGGAATTACAAACTGTAAGTGAAATGCTTGCATTCTTTTTATTTTTTTTTTATTTATTATACAATATTCTGTCTGTGTGCATGTCTGCAGGCCAGAAGAGGGCACCAGACCTCATTACAGATGGTTGTGAGCCACCATGTGGTTGCCGGGAATTGAACTCAGCTTGCATTCTTTCAAGTGAGACTGTCATTTCCCTTGTCACTTACCTGAGTGACAGCCTTGGTGTGTAATATTAGCAATACGTGCGAACAGGAATAGAGGAGTTACCTATTAGCTCATCTTTGCCATCATTTAAAAAACATGCAACTTTTCTCTTTGTATCTAAATTGTTTATTATCTGACACATAGTTTTCATTTACTTCTTATATTTGCTTTCAGTAATTTTGCTAATTATAACCACATATGTTACCAATATGGGCACTATCCACATTTTCATTTTATATGTTGTTTATATCTGTTATCAAACACAGCAATTTAGTCCACTGGGCCAATCTACCAGCTTAAGGGATTTATATTTCTTAATGTTTGTTGGGGAAGAAATTAGTGTTTGAACATCACAAGATCTAGTCTCAAATTCCTATTATGTGTTACTAAAATTTTCAATGATATTTTTTTCTGTGTGGTAATAAAATTATTCTAAAATTAATTTTATTTTAAAAACGTGTAGGTAAATATATAAAGAGATCACAGTGGTACAATGTCTAAGTGGAAAACAGATTGAATTTTTCTCTGAGTGAATCAATCAGAATGAGGAGGTATGTTTGATGTTTATTGGTCAGATGATACAAAATGACTAGGAAGAGACAGAAGTTATTGTTCTTCCTGAAAACATAAACAAAAATTGCTATTATTCACTTCCAACTTACTTGTTGCCCATTTTTATTACAAAATACTCTCATAAACATTTTCCTTACATTTTATATTTTATAGTTTTCTATTTTACAAAGATGTTGTACTAGCATCTACAAATTTATGTAGGATGCAGTTGTTGTGTTATTGTAACTGGAAAGGTAGTAAAATGGTGTTTTCTAGAGTAAAAATTATGTAGCCCAGAAATATCCAGTGTGAGTATATGGCATTGTGTGTAAACATAAAGTAGGTGAAAAGTACTTAGTGCATGGCCTTAATTTCTGTACTAAGGACCTGGAGCTGGAGTTTCACTGTACATTTGAGACCAGTCTAGTTTATAGTAAAATCTTGTTCAAAACCTTGGAATCAGCTGGGTGGTGGTGGCACATGCCTTTAATCCTAAGACTTGGCAGGGAGATCTCTGTGAGTTCAAGGCCAACATGCTCTACAAAAGCAAGTTCCAGGACAGGCTCCAAAGGCTACAGAGAAAACCATGTCTCAAAAAACAAAAACAAAATGTAAAAAAACAAAACAAAACAAAAACCCAAAACCTTGGAATCCATAAACATTAATACTGTCCATACACATGGTGACACATACAGTTTTACAAAATACATCTCTGGCATTTGAATTCATTTAAAAACAAACATTTAAAAGAAGATTTTACACCTGCATTATACAAACCAGAAAGAAAAAAAGAACAACACAAAGACTGATATGATGGTATATGTTAACTGTAATGCTCACTGATTATAAATAATTGAAAGCATAAGAGCCAATCGTTGCCCAGACCATTGTGCATGCATCAGGTATTAGTTCACTGCCTTAGCCAACTCAGTTAACTTCATAAGAAAATACCATAAACTCACTGGCTCATACATCACATGAATTTTTCACATTGCTCAATAATTTAAAAAATACATGAATATGTTTATTGTTTATTTAAAGCCCCTGATGCTGTCTTTATCTTTAGAGTAAGCACTCAAAACCCCAAATGACAACATACTCTTTGGAAGATGCTGACAGCTCATCCTATTTATGGGAGATATATTCTGATGAACTTTTAAAGCTTTTGCAAGCTTCCAGCTACTTATGTTATTCCAATTTCACAGCATGGGCTATTTCTATGAGTATTGGCAGTAGTTGGGAATACTGTCCAGCCCAGAATAGTCCATCTATTGACTACACAGGATAATCTGTAGATCTCTGTCCACACTAACCACCATATCCTTTTACAGAACATCAACTGGAAACAACCAGTTTTCACTGGCCTTAGCTTTTTCCATGGATGAAGTCAACAAGAACCCTGATCTTTTACCAAATACATCATTAGTTTTTGATTTCCCAGAAGATGGTTGTAAGACTGTGCCACAAGTATACAGCTTGTTGCATTTTTCTGAAGAAACCCATGATACTCATCCCAATTATAACTGTGATGAAGAGAGTATGTGTATTCTGGCACTTTCAGGACCAAACTGGGCAATATCTGAGATTTTTGGGACATTCCTAAATCTCTTTACGTTTCAAACGGTGAGATTTTGTATTGTAGGTTTGCAAGAAATTCTTACTCTGTTGTTACAATTCTTTGATGCTAGGAATTGTGATTCAAGGTTACTATTCAGAGAGCTGAGGTGGGATCATTTTCTTCTTTGAAATTGAGATGAGGGAAGAAGTAACAGGAAAGAGTTTTAAGGAACTCCTTGATGAAAATGTGTTTACAAGTTCTTATGATTGAATGCTACCTAATGCTGCTCCCTGTGTCCTAGGTTTTTCAGCTTACCTACGGACCTTTTGATCCCATTTTGAGCAATCGTGAACAGTTTCCTTCTGTTTATCAGATGGCCCCCCAGGACATTTATCTAGCCAAGGCTATGGTCTCTTTGATGCTTCACTTAAACTGGAACTGGATTGGACTGGCCATCTCAGACAATGATCAGGGTATTCAATTTCTCTCATATTTGAGAAGAGAGATGGAAAAAAATACAGTCTGCTTTGCTTTTGTGAATATTATCCCAGTCATGATGCCTTCATACTTGTCAAGGGCCGGAGTGTATTATAACCAAATCATGACATCATCCACAAAAGTAGTTGTCATTTATGGTGACACAGACAGTGCTCTAGCCGTGAGCTTTAGAATGTGGGATTCTCGAGGTATACAGAGAATATGGGTCACCACCTCACAGTGGGATGTCACTACATGGAAGAGCGACTTTACACTTAATTCGTTCCATGGAACACTAGTTTTTGCACACCACCATGCTGAGATTTCTAATTTTAAAACATTTGTCCAGACATTGAACCCTCTCAAATACTCAGATGAATACCTGGCAAAGCTGGAGTGGATGAACTTGAAGTGTGAACTCTCAGATTCTAAATGTAAGACCCTAAATAATTGCATATCCAATGCTTCATTGCAATGGCTAAAGGTACAGACTTTTGACATGACCTTTAGTGATGATAGTTATGACATATATAATGCTGTGTATTATGTGGCTCATGCACTCCATGAGATGATTCTTCAAGAAGTCCATAATCAACCAGTGGATAATGGGAAAGGGCATTATGCTCACTGCTTAAAGGTATGTTTTTTCTTTTTGATGAAGTTTGCTGTCATCAATGTCATAATCCATGAATTGCTCCAATGTTCTGGATTAAGAAATATTACATAAATTAGGTATTTCTGGAATTTTTTCCTGGTAAGGATATAAATATAGAATTAGTAGCCCTCTTGTTCACAGATGATAAAATACCTGGGAAGGATATCAGAGAAACAACACCCTTCACAATAGCCACAAACAGCATAAAATATCTCAGAGTAACTCTAACCAAACAGGTGGAAGACCTGTATGAAAAGAACCTTAAACCTTTGAAGAAAGAAATTGAAGAAGGAAACAGAAAGTGGAAATATCTCCCATGCTCTTGGGTAGGCAGAATTAACAGTAAAAATGGCAATCTTACCAACAGCAATCTACAGATTCAATGCAATGCCCATCAAAATCCCAGCAAAATTCTTCACAGAGCTCGAAAGAATGTTATTCAACTTCATAAGGAAAAGCAAAAATCCCAGGATAGCCAAAACAATTCTGTACAATAAAAGAACTTCTGGAGGCATCACAATCCCTGACTTCAAACTCTATTACAGTGCTACAGTATTGAAAATAACCTGGTATTGGCATAAGAACAAACAGGAGGACCAATGGAACCAAATAAAAAGACCAGGATATTTATTCACACACCTTAGAACACCTGATTTTTGACAAAGAAGTAAAAAATATAAAGTAAAAAAGAAAGCATATTTGACAAATGGTGCTGGCATAATTGGATGTCAACATGTAGAAGAATTAAAATAGATCCATATCTATCACCATGAACAAAACTCAAGTCCAAATGGATCAAAGACCTCAACATAAAGCCTTATAGAACACTGAACCTTATAGAAGAGAAAGTGGGAAATAGACTTGAACACATTCACACAGGAAACCACTTCCTAAATAGAACCCCAGCAGCAGAGACACTAAGAGAAACAATTAACAAATGGGGCCTCCTGAAACTAAAAAGCTTCTGTAAATCAAAGGACATGATCAAAAAGACAAAACGACAGCCTACAGAATGGGAAAAGATCTTCACTAACCCCACATCAGACAGAGTTCTGATCTTCAAAATATATAAAGAGCTCAAGAAATTGATCATCAAAAGTACAAATAATCCAATAAAAAATGGAGTACAGACCTAAACAGAGAACTCCCAACAGAGGACTCTAAAATGGCTGAAGGACACTTAAGGAAATGGCCAACATCCTTAGTCATCAGAGAAATGCAAATCAAAACAACTCTGTGTCGAATAAGTCCTTTTTTGTTGTCCAGTTGTTTATTGTATAACTTTTTTAAATTATTTCTTAAAAAATATCAATCCAAATTCCCACTCCCTCCCACCCTCCCACTCCCCTCCCACTCCTTCTACAGACCCACCCATCCCACCACCCTCCAATCTTAAGAGAGGGCAATGCACCGCGCCCTGTGGAAAGTCTAAGTCCCTCCCTACAATTTCTAGATTGAGCAAGGTATACATCCAAAGAGAATAAGATCCCAAGAAGCCAGTACATGTAGTAGAGACAAATCCCAGTGTCACTATCAATGCGCCCTCAGTCTGCCCCAACTCTCAACCCCCTTCAGAGGGACTAGTTTGTTCCCATGCTAATTCACTCCCAGTCCAGTTGGAGTTGGTGAGCTCCCATTAGCTCATGAAAACTGTCTCATTGTGTGAACCCCTCATGATCTTCATCTCATTGATCATATTCTCACTCCTTCCACTCTCAAATGGACCCTGGGAGCTCAGTCCAGTCCTCCAATGTTGGTCTCTGCCTTTGTTACTATCTGTTATTGTTTGACAAAGGTTCTATGGTGATATTTAATATAATCATCAGTCTTATTATAGGGCAACACCAGTTCACACACCCTCTATAGGCTCAATGTCCTTTTTTTTATAGCTAGTATCCACTTATGAGTGAGTACATACAATAATCATCTTTTTGGGTCTGGGTTACCTCACTCAGGATGGTGTTTTGTAATTCCATCCATTTGCATGCAAAATTCAAGATGTCATTTTTTTTTTGTGCTGAGTAGTACTCTAATGTGTAGATGTACCACACTTTCTTATCCATTCTTCAGTTGAGGGATATCTAGGTTCTTTACAGATTCTGGCTATTACAAATAATGCTGCTATGAACATAATTGAACAAATGCTTTTGTAGTATTATTGAGCATCTTTTGGGCATATTCTCAAGAGTGGTATTGCTGTATCCTGAAGTAGGTTGACTCCCAATTTTCTGAGAAACCACCCAAGTGTTTTCCAAAGTAGTTGCACAAATTTGCATTCCCACCAGCAATGGATGAGTGCTACCCTTGCTCCACATCCTCTCTAGCGTAAGCCCCTCTCTAGCATAAGCTATCATTGGTGTTTTTGATCTTAGCTATTTTGACTTGTGTCAGATGTTATCCCAGAGTTGTTTGGATTTGCATTTCCTTGTTATCTAATGAAGTTGAACATGTCCTTAAGTATCTTTTGGCCATTTGAAATTCTTCTGTTTAGAATTATCTGTTTAGTTCAGTAAACCACTTTTTAATTGGGTTATTTAGAATTTTAATGTGTAATTTCTTGAGTTCTTTATATATTTTGGAGATCAGTCCTTAGTCTGATGTGGGGTTGGTGAAGATTTTTTTCCTATTTAGTAGGCTGCCTTTTTGTTTTATTGACTGTGTCTTTTGCTTTACAGAAGCTTTTCATTTTCAGGAAGTCCAATTTATTTATTGTTGCTCTTATTGTCTGTGCTACTGGGGTTATATTTAGGAGGTGGTCTCCTGTGCCCCTGCATTGAAGGTTACTTCCCACTATTTCCTCTATCAGGTTCAGTGTTGTTGGGTTCATATTGAGGTCTTTAATCCTTAATCCATTTGGACTTGAGTTTTGTGCATGGTAAGATATGGATCTATTTTCATTCTTTTACAAGTTGACATCCATTTATGCCAGAACCATGCTTTCTTTTTTCCACTGTATAGTTTTAGCTTCTTTGTAAAGAATCAGGTGTTCATAGGTGTGTGGATTAATATCTAGGTTTTCAATTCAATTCCATTGGTCAATGTTTCTCTTTTTATTCCAAAAACAAGCTGTTTTCATTACTCTAGCTCTGTAATAGAGCTTGATTCAGTGACAGTAATGGCTCTGGCCATTCCTTTATTGTACAGGATTGTTTTGTCTATCCTGTTTTTTTTTTCCATACGAAGTTGATCATTGTTCTTTAAGGTCTGAGAATTGTGTTGGGATTTTGAAGGGGATTGCATTTAATCTATAGATTGCTCTTGGCATCATTACCATTTTTACTATGTTGATCCTTCCTATCCAAGAGCATGGGATAGCTCTCCATTTTCTGGTATCTTCTTCAATTTCTTTCCTCAAAGACTTAAAGTTCTACTTAAATATGACTTTCACTTTTTTGGTTAGTGTTACCCCATGATATTTTATGTAATTTGTGGCTATTGTGAAAGGTGATGTTTCTCTGATTTCCCTCTCAGTTTCTTTATCTCTTGTGTATAGAAGGACAATTGATTTTTTTGAGTTCATCTTGTATCCTGCCACTTCACTGAATGTACTTATCAGCTGTGGAGTTCTTTGGTAGAGTTTTTGTGGTTACTTATGTACACTATCATAACATCTGCAAATAAGGAAAGTTGGACTTCTTTCTTTCCAATTTGAATCCCCTTGATCTCCTTATGTTGTCTTATTGCTATTGATAAAACTTCAAGAACTATGCTGAAGAGATATGGAGAGAGTGGACAGCCTTGTCTTGTTCTTGATTTTCATGGAATCTCTTTGAGTTTTCTCTATTTAATTTGATGTTACCCATTGTCTTGTTGTATATTGCATTTATTAAATTTAGATATGATCCTTGTATCTCCAATTTCTCCAATACCTTTATCATGAAGGGGTGTTGAATTTTGGCAAATGCATTTTCAGGATCTAATGAAATGATCATATGGTTTTTTCTTTCAGTTTATTTATAGGATGGATTACATTGATAGATTTTCATATGTTGAACCAGCCCTGTGTCTCTGGCATGAAGCCTACTTGGTCATGATGAATAATTTTTTATGTGTTCTTGGATTCTGTTTGCCAGTATTTTATTGAGAATTTTTTTCATCCATGTTCATGAGTGAGATTGGTCTGTAATATTCCTTCTTGTTTGAGTATTTGTGCAGTTTTGGTATTAGGGTAACTATAGCCTCATAAAAAGAGTTGGCAATGACCCTTCTGTTTCTATTATGTGGAACACTTTGAGGAGTATAGGAATTACCTCTTCTTGAAGGTTCTGGTAGAGTTCTATACTAAACCCATCTTGCTCTGGGCTCTTTTTGTTTACAAGTTTTTTTTTTCATGACAGCTTCTATCTCCTTGTGGCTTATAGGTCTATTTAAGTTGCCTTAATATTACCTGGTCTTGATTTAATTTTGTTAGATGGTATCTATCTAAAAAATTGTCCTTTTTTATTACATTTTCCAATTATGTGGAGTACAGGTTTTTTAGTAGGATCTAATGATTTTCTAAATTTCCCCAATGTTCATTGTTATGTCCCCTTTTCATTTCTGATTTTGTTAATTTGGATATTCTCACTGCCTTCTGATTAGTTTGGATAAGGGTTTGCCAATCTTGTTGATTTTCTCAAAGAGCCAGATTTTTGTTTCATTGATTCTTTTGATTGTTTCTGTGTTTCTATTTTGTTGATTTCAGGCCTCAATTTGTTTGATTTTTTTCTGGCATCTACTCCTCCTGGGTGACTCTGCTTTTTTTTTTTTTTTT
>NW_026068199.1:1189926-1191933 GCF_014885135.2 Alexandromys fortis
TGCTCATAGGTTTGTGGATTAAAGTCAGGGTCTTCTATACGGTTCCATTGGTCGACTTCTCTGTTTTTATGCCAATACCAAGCTGTTTTTAATACTGTAGCTCTGTAATAGAGTTTGAAGTCAGGGATGGTAATGCCTCCAGACGTTCCTTTATTGTATAAGATTGTTTTGGCTATCCTGGGTTTTTTGTTTTTCCATATAAAGTTGATTATTGTCTTCTCCAGATCTGTGAAGAATTTTGATGGGATTTTGATGGGGATTGCATTGAATCTATATATTGCTTTTGGAAGAATAGTTCTCTTATTTCTATTTAAGTTTCTGTCTGTTTGACCTGTCCATTGTCGAGAGAGGAGTATTGAAATCTCCTACTATTAGTGTGTGGGTTTTGTCCTTTTTCCTTTGCAGCTCTTAATATTCTTTCTTTGTTCTGTATGTTTTGTGTTTTGATTATTATATGTGATGGGATTTTTTTTATCAATTCTTTTTGGTGTTCTGTAAGCTTGTTGTACCTTTTTAGGAATATTTTTCTTTAGTTTGGGAAAGTTTTCTTGTATAATTTTGTTGAATATATTTTCTGTGCATTTGAGTTGGAGTTCTTCTTCTACTACCCCTATTATTCTTAGGTTTGGTCTTTTCATGGTGTCCCAGAATTCCTGAATTTTTTTGTGTTAAGAATTTGTTGAATTTAATGTTTTCTTTAACCAGTGAGTCTATTTCCTCTACAGTATGTTCAGAGCCTGAGGTTCTTTTTTCTATCTCTTGTATTCTGTTGATTATACTTGTCTCTGTAATTCCTTTTCATTTACTCAGATTTTTCATATCCAGAATTTGCTTGATTTGTGTTTTCTTTATTACCTCTATTTCAGCCTTCAGGTTTTAAAATGTTTGCTTCACCCGTTTGATTGTTTTTTTCCCTGGGTTTCTTAGAAGGATTTATTAATTTCTTCCAACTTTTTGTTTGTCTTCTCTTCTTTTTCTTTAAAGAAGTTTTTCACTTCTGCTTTAAATGTTTCCATCATTTTCTTTTTTTTTTTTTGCTATTTACACATTTATTTTTTTATTATTTAAAATAACCAATCCAAATTTCCAGTCCCTTGCTTCCTCCCAGTCCCCTCCTTCTCCCGCCATAGACCCTCCTCCTACCCCTCTAACCCTAAGGGAGTGCCATGCACCTTGCCCTGTGGAAAGTCCAAGGCCCTCCCTACTACATCTAGGTTGACCATTGTTTACATCCAAAGAGAATAGGATCCCATGATGCCACTATATGCAAGTAGAGATACATCCCAGTGTCACTATTAGTGGCCCCTCAGTCTGCCCCAGCTGTCAGCCCCCTTCAGAGGGGCTTGGTTGTTCCCATGTTTGTTTATTCCCAGTCCAGTTGGTGTTGGTGAGCTCCCATTAGCTCAAGCAAACTGTCTCAGTGTATTACCCCCTCATGGTCTTGAAATGCCTTGCTCATACTCTCATTCCTTCCTTGCAAACTCAGTCCAGTACTCTGATGTGGGTCATAGCCTCTTTTTCCATCTGTTGTTGGACGAAGGTTCTGGTTCTATGGTAATATTTAAAATAGTCATCAGTCTAACTACAGGGTAAGACCAGTTCAAACACCCTCTGTCAGATTTCCTGAATGTTTTGTGTTATGAATTTGTTGGATTTAGTGTTTTCTTTGACTAATGAGTCTATTTCCTCAATAGTATCTTCAGCACCTGAGATTCTTCTATTTCTTGCATTCTGTTGGTTATACTTGTCTCTGTAGTTCCTGTTTGTTTACCCAGATTTTCCATTTCCCGAGTTCATGTTTTCTTTATTACCTTTATTTTAGTCTTGAAGTCTGTTTGTTTGATTTTTCTTGGTTTTCTTTGAGGGATTTATTAATTTCTTCCAGCTTTCTGTTTGTCTTCTATTTCTTTAAGGGAGTTTTTCGCTTCCTCTTTAAAAGTCTCCATCATTTTCTCAAAGTTACTTTTTTAATTTTTATTTATTTATTTTTTTTGTTGAAAAAATTTC
>NW_026068199.1:1194480-1199035 GCF_014885135.2 Alexandromys fortis
AAAAAAAAATAACCAGAGTTAACAACCACTGGTCATTAATATCACTTAATATCAATGGACTCAATTCACGTATAAAAAGGCACAGGTTAAGAGAATGGATGCAAAAGTAGGATCCAACATTCTGCTGCTTACAAGAAACACACCTCAACCACAAAGACAGACATTTACTCAGAGTAAAGGGTTGGGAAAAGGTGTTTCAATCATAATGCTGATCCTGTTTATGTATCCACTCTCTTAGCCTGTGTCTTTTTATAGGTGAATTGAGATCATTGATATTAAGCAATATTAATGACCAGTGGTTGTTAACTTTGGTTATCTTTCGGTAGTAGTGTTTGTGTGTTTCTCTTCTTTGAGTTATGCTGGTGGGGGTGGGTTATCAAATGTCTGTGTTATTGTGGGTGGAGTTAGCTTCATTTATTGTCAAATATGCAGTAATTAGTATGTGAAATGATTTTCACAACTTATTCTACTCACTCTCTATGCTCTGTGGACCTCATTTCACATACATAATGAGAGTAATTACACATTAAACAGTATTGTTCTTCAGTTAAGGACATACCTGTGTGTCCATGTGTGTTAATAGATGTTTCTCACTGTGTTTGGGTGTATGATTGTATTTATGTCAGCCTAAAAGTATGTTTGTGTTGCTCTTTATATATGTGTTTCTGTCTATCTACATATCTGTCTATAAAACTAGGATATATTTGTCTTGTGCCAATGTCTTTCTGTACAGGTGCTTTTTCTGTGAATATCTTCCTGTGTGTGATTGTCAGTGCATGTGATTACACGTGTCTATCTGTGTGTTGTTGTATATTGCTTGCATATACATATATCTTTGTTTCTGTGTCTGTTTATGTTTGTCTATCTCTCTGTCAATCTGTCTTTGGATGTGAGCATAAATCTGTCTATGTCAATATTTCCCAGTGTGGTTGTTTTTAATCTGTTCATGTCTCCCTGTGTGTGTTTGTCCATGAATGTGTGCCTGTGTGTGGGGGACTACATATGTGTTTTGCAGGATTCTGTTTCTGTGTGTCTATTTGGGTACATACGTCTGTCTATGTTTGACTTTACCTATATGTGTGTGTCTTGGCATGCATGTATATGTTTGTATAAAATGTTTGTAACTGTATAATACATGTTTATATGGATTTGATTCTATCTCACTGTCTCTATCTCACTCTATATGTCTGCATATATATCTGTGTTTCTGTTTGGTAGTTTATCCTCAAGTTCTTAAATTCTAGGAATATTATAATAATTCTATTAACCTACTTTAATTATTGCTATTTCTTCCCTGGACACTTTCAATAATATTGCCTTTGAGATGAAATCAGAATACATTTTCTGTCTTCCTGTAAGGGCACAGACAAGATATAATGGTGTGTCTCTTTCAGCTGCATTCCTTTCTGCAGAAGACCCAGTTCACTAATCCTGTTGGGGACAGAGTGAATATGAACCAGAAAGAAAATCTGCAGGAAGAGTATGACATTTTCCAGATTTGGAATTTCCCTCATGGTCTTGGACTTAAGGTGAAGATAGGAGAGTTTAGCGCACATTTTCCACAAGGTCAACAGCTGCATATATATGAAGACATGATAGAGCATGCAACAGGAAGTAGACAGGTGGGTCTGACTTAACTGTGCTCATTTATGTACACAGCAGCAACATAGTCAAGGGGGTCTGTTTGTGCTCACTTGTAACCTTAGTCAAGGGGGTCTGTTTGTGCTCACTTGTAACCTAGTGCACATATTCTTAAATTAGAAACCATTTTCTAGCCTTCTACTTTATGTTTCCACTTTCATTGTTTGATATAACATTATATTAATTTTTGAGGGATTCAGACATGCATACAGGGAATTTTCATCATTCAAGAACAGATTACAGATTTTTAATATTAAAAAGAAAACTGTTTCCAACTTCCATATTACTTCCAGTAAAGTGAGCCATATTCTCTTGGTGCTATTCTGTTAACTGCACATGCAGTAGAATCAAAACCCAGTGCCATTATCATTGGCTTCTCAGTCAGCCCTCATTGTCAACCACATTCAGAGAGTCCAGTTTCATCAAATGCTTATTCAGTCCCAGTCCAGCTGGCCTTGGTGAGCTCCCTTTAGATCAGTCCCAGGACCTCCATGGATGGGCACACCCCTTGTGGTCCTGACTTCCTTGCTCACGTTCTCCCTCCTTCTGCTCTTTATCTGAACCTTGGGAGCTCTGTCCAGTGCTCCAATGTAGGTCTCTGACTCTATTTCCATCCTTCACCGGATGAAGGTTCTATGGTGATATGTAAGATATTCATCAGTGTGGCTATAGGAGAAGGCTAGTTCAGGCACCCTCTCTTCTGGTGCCCAAGGACCTTGCTGGGGTCATCTCCTTAAACACCTGGGAACCCCTCTAAAGCCAAGTTTCTTGCCAACCCTAAAATGGCTGCCTTAATTAAGATATCTTCTCCCCTGCTCCCATATCTACCCTTTCTCCATCTTAACCATCCCATTTCCCCAAGCTCTCCCCATTCCTCCCCTTCTCCCTTCTCTCTTCCCATTTCCTCTTCCCCACCCCATCCCCACCTCCATGCTCCCAACTGTGCCCGGCGATCTTGTCTACTTCCAATATCAGGGAGGATAACTATATGTTTTTCTTTGGGTTCACCTTTTTATTTAGCTTCTCTATGATCATGAATTATAGGCCAAATGTTCTTTGTTTATGGCTAGAATCCATACCATATTCATCTTTTTGAGTCTGGGTTATCTCTCTGTAAAGTGCTTTCTATTTCCATTCATTTGCATGCAAAATTCAAGATGTCATTGTTTTTTTTTTTCCACTGAGTAGAACTCTAAAGTGTATATATGCCACACCTTCTTTATCCATTCTTCTATTGAGGGGCACCTAGGTTGTGTCTAGGTTCTGGCTATTACAAATAGTGATGCTATGAACATAGTTGAACAAATGCTTTTGTAGTATGATTGGGCATCTTTTGGGTATATTCCCAAGAGTGGTATTGCTGGATCCTGAGGTAGGTTCACTCCAAGTTTCCTGAGAAACCACCACACTGATTTCCAAAGTGGTTGCACAAATTTGCATTCCCACCAACAATGGATGAGTATTCCCCTTACTCCACATTTTCTCCAGCACAGGCTATCATTGGTGTTTTTGATTTTAGCCATTCTGACAGGTATAATATGGTATCTCAAAGTTGTTTTGATTTGCATTTTAAGTTCTAGCAATAGCAATAAAACAACATAAGGAGATCAAGGGGATTCGAATTAGAAAGGAAGAAGTCAAACTTTCGTTATTTGCAGATGATATGATAGTATACCTAAGCGACTCCCAAAACTCTACCAAAGGTACAGCTGATAAACACCTTTAGTAACGTGGCAGGATACAAGATCAACTCCAAAAAATCAGTTGCCCTTTTATACACAAAGAACAAAGAAGCAGAGAGGGAAATCAAAGAAACATCACCTTTCATGATAGCCACAAATAGCATAAAGTATCTTGGTGTAACTCTACCCAAGGAAGTGAAAGATCTATTTGACAAGATCTCTGTTTTGTTTATATGGGCACTTAGTGTTATGAACTTTTATCTTAGCACTGCTTCCATAGTGTCCCATAGGTTTGGATATGTTGTGCCTCCCTTTTAATTGAATTCAAGGAAGGTTTTAATTTCTTTCTTTATTTCATCCTTGGCACAGGGTTAGTTCAGTAGTTATCTGTTCAGTTTCCATGAGTTTGTATGCTTCCCGGGAGTAGTATTGTTGTTGAAATCTAACTTTATTCCATAGTGATCTGATAAGACACAGGGGGTTACTCCATTTTTTTTTTTTGTATCTGTGGATGATTGCTTTGTTACCGAGACTGTGATCAAGTTTAGAGAAAGTTCCATGAGGTGCTGAGAAGAAGGTTTATTCTTTTTTGTTTGGGTGGAATGTTCTATAGATGTCTGTTAAGTATATTTCATCCATTTCATCTGGTAGTTCTCTTATTTCTCTTTTAAGTTTCTGTCTGACCTGTCTATTGTTGAGAGAGGAGTGTTGAAATCTTGTACTATTAGTGTGTGGGGTTTGATGTGCGATTTAAGTTTTAATAATATTTCTTTTACATATGTGGGTGCTCTTCTATTAGAGGCATAGATATTCAGGATTGAGACTTCATCTTGATGAATTGTTGCTGAGTATAAAATGTCCTTCTCCATCTCTTCTGCTTGATTTCAGTTTGAAATCAATTTTGTTATATATCACGATAGCTACCTCCACTTGTTTCTTAAGTCCATTTGATTGGAAAACCTTTTCCCAACCCTTTCCTCTGTGGTAGTGTCTGTCTTTGAGGTTGATGTGTGTTTCTTTTAAACAGCAGAATGCTGGATCCTGTTTTCATATCCACTCTCTACCTTGTGTCTTTTTATAGGTGAATTGAGCCCATTGATATTAAATGATATTAATGACCAGTGATTGTTAGTTCTGGTTATCTCGCGGTAGTAGTGTTTGTGTGTTTCCCTTCTTTGGGTTATTCTGGTGGGGGGGGGTTATCGGATGTGTGTGTTATTGTGGATGCAGTT
>NW_026068199.1:1208109-1228301 GCF_014885135.2 Alexandromys fortis
AACAATGGATGAGTATTCCCCTTACTCCACATTTTCTCCAGCACAGGCTATCATTGGTGTTTTTGATTTTAGCCATTCTGACAGGTATAATATGGTATCTCAAAGTTGTTTTGATTTGCATTTGAAGTTCTAGCAATAGCAATAAAACAACATAAGGAGATCAAGGGGATTCGAATTAGAAAGGAAGAAGTCAAACTTTCGTTATTTGCAGATGATATGATAGTATACCTAAGCGACTCCCAAAACTCTACCAAAGGTACAGCTGATAAACACCTTTAGTAACGTGGCAGGATACAAGATCAACTCCAAAAAATCAGTTGCCCTTTTATACACATAGAACAAAGAAGCAGAGAGGGAAATCAAAGAAACATCACCTTTCATGATAGCCACAAATAGCATAAAGTATCTTGGTGTAACTCTACCCAAGGAAGTGAAAGATCTATTTGACAAGATCTCTGTTTTGTTTATATGGGCACTTAGTGTTATGAACTTTTATCTTAGCACTGCTTCCATAGTGTCCCATAGGTTTGGATATGTTGTGCCTCCCTTTTAATTGAATTCAAGGAAGGTTTTAATTTCTTTCTTTATTTCATCCTTGGCACAGGGTTAGTTCAGTAGTTATCTGTTCAGTTTCCATGAGTTTGTATGCTTCCCGGGAGTAGTATTGTTGTTGAAATCTAACTTTATTCCATAGTGATCTGATAAGACACAGGGGGTTACTCCATTTTTTTTTTTTGTATCTGTGGATGATTGCTTTGTTACCGAGACTGTGATCAAGTTTAGAGAAAGTTCCATGAGGTGCTGAGAAGAAGGTTTATTCTTTTTTGTTTGGGTGGAATGTTCTATAGATGTCTGTTAAGTATATTTAATCCATTTCATCTGGTAGTTCTCTTATTTCTCTTTTAAGTTTCTGTCTGACCTGTCTATTGTTGAGAGAGGAGTGTTGAAATCTTGTACTATTAGTGTGTGGGGTTTGATGTGCGATTTAAGTTTTAATAATATTTCTTTTACATATGTGGGTGCTCTTCTATTAGAGGCATAGATATTCAGGATTGAGACTTCATCTTGATGAATTGTTGCTGAGTATAAAATGTCCTTCTCCATCTCTTCTGCTTGATTTCAGTTTGAAATCAATTTTGTTATATATCACGATAGCTACCTCCACTTGTTTCTTAAGTCCATTTGATTGGAAAACCTTTTCCCAACCCTTTCCTCTGTGGTAGTGTCTGTCTTTGAGGTTGATGTGTGTTTCTTTTAAACAGCAGAATGCTGGATCCTGTTTTCATATCCACTCTCTACCTTGTGTCTTTTTATAGGTGAATTGAGCCCATTGATATTAAATGATATTAATGACCAGTGATTGTTAGTTCTGGTTATCTCGCGGTAGTAGTGTTTGTGTGTTTCCCTTCTTTGGGTTATTCTGGTGGGGGGGGGTTATCGGATGTGTGTGTTATTGTGGATGCAGTTAACTTCCTTGTGTTGAGGTTTTCCTCTAGTACTTTCTGTAAGGCTGGGCTTGTGGATGCATATTGTTTAAATCTGTTTTTGTCATTGAATATCTTTTTTTTTTCCATCAATGGTGAATGAAAGCTTTGCTTGGTATAGTAGTCTGGGTTTGCATACATTGTCTCTTAGTGACATCAACACATCTATCCAGGACCTTCTTGCTTTCATGTTTTCCATTGAGAAGTCAGGTGCAATTCTGATAGGTTTACCTTTATATGTTACTTGACCTTTTTCCTTTGCAGCTCTCATGTTCTTTCTTTGTTCTGTATGTTTTCTGTTTTGATTATTACACGGTGAGAGGATTTTTTTTTATCCTGTCCATTTGTTGTTCTGTAGGCTTCTTTTACCTTCATTGGGGTATCCTTCTGTAGGTTGGGAAAGTTTTCTCCCATAATATTGCTGAATATATTTTCTGTGCCCTTGAGCTGGAGTTCTTCTTATTCTACCCCTATTATTCTTGGGTTTGGTCTTTCCATGGTATGAATTTCATTTCCTGAATTTTTTGTGTTATGAATTTGTTTTAGTGTTTTCTTTGACTAATGAGTTTATTTCCTCAATAGTATCTCCAGTGCCTGAGATTCTTTCTTCTATCTCTTGTTTTCTGTTGTTTATACTTGTCTCTGTAGTTCCTGTTCATTTACCAAGATTTTCCATTTTCTGAATTCCTTCAGTTTGTGTTTTATTCATTACCTCTATTTCAGGCTTCAAGTCTTTAACCGTTTTCTTCACCTGTTTTTTTTTTTTGCTTTTTCTTGGTTTTCTTTTTTTTTTTTTTTTTTGAGCAATTTATTAATTCCAGCTTTCTGTTTGTCTTTTTCTCTATTTCTTTAAGGGAGTTTTCCACTTCCTCTTTAAAGGTCTCCATCATTTTCATAAAGTTATGTTTAAAGTAATTTTTTCTACATCTTCTGGCTTAGGGTTATCAAGTCTTTATGTTGTGTATCTGCTGGGTTCTGGTGTTACCATGTTGTTTTTTAGGATGTTGGAGGAATTCTTGCAGTGGTGCCTACCCATCTCTTCCTTCAAATGAGGTCAGCATTGTCTTGGCTTTTGAGTCCAATCCTTGCTGTGGCTGTCTCTTAGGTCCACTCAGTATTGGAGCAGGCTGTGTTTCTCATCCTTCCATGGAGCTTGCATGGAAAGGAAGGTTGGGAAAAGGGTGGATTGAGGGCTATCAGGGAAGCTCCCTGCTGGCAGCTCCTATGTCCCTCAAATTTGGGGGCAGGATGTATGGCAGTGTTCCATGGATCTCTTTGGGAAAGCTGGGTTGGGGGTGTGATGGATTGAGGGCTAGCCTACAAGCTCCCTGCTGGCAGCTAGAAATGCCAAGGGACCTGGGAAGGGGCTCCTGTGTTTTCCCATGTATAGGTCTTAGGGAGTTGTGGGTTTGGGGTCATAGGGCTGCTGCCTACTCACCTTCTATGTCCCTCAAAAGGGTGCAGCATGTATGGCGCATATGCTTGGTGTTTTAAAACTCATTATGTTTAAGTGGTTACTCATTTGGTACTTATAAAATAAACTTATGAATATTTCACCATGATAATATAATATAGTTATAGAAGGAGTAGGTAAAACTCCCAACACCAACATGTGTCTGATTTCCCTCAGATGCCACCCTCTGTGTGTAGTGTTGATTGTGGTCCTGGGTTCAGAAAATTCTGGCAGGAGGGAATGGAAGACTGCTGTTTTGATTGCAACCCTTGCCCACAACATGAAGTTTCTAATGACACAAGTAAGTGTTTACTATTGAGATAAATCCTTCACATAAATCATCCTATCCCAAGCACACTAGCACAATCAAAGGTTCTAAATGGTCTCTGCAGAAACAAAATATACCTCTTTCCCAAATTAGTTTGTATGGGATTATGACCATCATCATTGTCACTTTTAGTAACCACTATATACCAGAAAATACATTTTTTAATTTAATTTTATTTTTTTGATATTTCATTTATATGTTATTTTTTTCTTTTTTTGTATTTATTTATTTATTTATTAAAGATTTCTGTCTTGTAAGACCATTGGGTTCTGCTGTTTTCATGTTGTTTTTGGATTATTGGGTGAATTCTTGCCTTGGCGCCTGCCCATCTCCTCCTATCGAATCTATCTAATGCGTCTTTTAAAACCAGATCAGGTTTCCCTCTTGGCCAGGGGCTCCTCTTACAAAATGCTGTCGCTCTGTTTCCTGGCTCCTGCCAGGGGCCAAGTTCCCTCTCGCCCCTCAGAGGGGTCTTCAGGAACAGGATCAGGCTCCCTGTTTGCCAGGGACCTCGCCAACCAAAGGCCTACCTCTTTGCTTTAATTGTTGTGGGGCGATCTGCTCTCTGTGTTGTGCGCCGTCCCCGCTGTCTACCGCTTCCTACTCCGGTCTGCTGCCGCCTGCGCTGGTGGTCTGCCGCCCTGCCTGGGGCCTGGGCCTGCGCTGGTTCTCTGCCGCCCCACCTGGGCCTGCGCCGGTGCTCTGTCGCCCAGCCTGGGCCAGAAAATACATTTTTGACTCACTGAAAATTCATGGTAGATGTTTGTTTCTCAAGTCGTTTTGATTATCAGACTACTGTGTGAGGGAATTCTAGACATTGTCTTTAATAGTGATTAATCTCCTCTGAAACTATATGTAAATACGTTTCCTGTCATGAATCTTCAATAATATTTTTTTATTTGCATATTTGTTCTGTATGTGTCACTGTAAAAGTTTATCAGCACCACATACAAGCAGGAATCAATTTGGTGTAGAATATGGCATCAGATCCATTGAATTCAGTTATGTATATGGTAGGAACCAAATCGAAGTCCTCTATAATATTAATGAGAAGGGGGAATCATTACTTGTAAAATTATCAGACACTGTTCCCTATTAGACAGAAGTCTTCAAGCAATATCCAGAGGCACTATTTTCAAAGGATAAAAGTGATTTGAAATCTAGGGAATTGTGAATACATGTTGACACATGACCTAGAATATACAATCCTTTAATCATTATTTTTATGCACCACATAGTTAATCATGTCAAAATTAGAAGATTAAAATGGTTTCCTAAGAAAGCAATTAGTCACATTTATCTAAACTGTGTTGTCTTCTACACAGCCCATATTAGTCAAATGACCATTTGTTTAGAGTTGCCTACATAAACATGGCAGGTAGAGCTGGGAGGTGGTGGTACAAGTCTTTAATTCTAGCAGTCAGGAGGCAGAGGCAAGCAGATCTCTATGAGTTCAAGCTCAGCCTTGTCTACAGAGTGAGTTCCAGAACTGGTTTCATAGCTACATAGAAACCCTAACTCAAAAAATGGAAATAAAAAGGCAGGTAGATAGTTTTTCTTTCCTATTGCCTCTCATCCCACATAATGAATATAGACTCTCTCCTGTTGCTTTCCCCTTCTCCTCCATTTCTTATTTTCTGTTTGTTTTCTCTTATTCCCTACCTATGGTCCCCTGGGGCAAATCATTCTCCTTTTGGTTGAGACCTTGGTATTGGTGCATTATGTGCTAACTCCAAGGGTCCCTAAAGCATCTGATTAGTGTTGCTTCTATGTCAATGTGTTTAGGCTGGTGAATTCAAACTAGAAAACATTTTACATGACTTGTCTCAGTAGAAGACACAATCTCCATCTATTTCAGGAAGAGAATTCATTCAACATACAGAACGTTGTCAGGAGATACTAAAACCATGGGTTCTGAGACTTTTAAATGCATTCTTTGCCATAAAATGGTCAATTTTTAAACCTCTGTCAATTCACCAAGTTAGGTCATTTTATCATAGCATTCATAATGTACTGAAAATATTTGTGCTTTGTAGTTGAAAGTTTTTGCACTACCTGGTCCCATAGCCATTCGGTCCCAACAAAACACACAGAGGCTTATATTAATTATAAACTGGTTGGCCTTTTCGCTCAGGATTATTATTAGTTAGCTCTTACAACTTAAATTATTCTATAATTATTTATCTATGCTTGTATTGTTTTGTTTTTCAAGACAGGGTTTTTCTGTGTAGCTTTGGAGCTCGGCCTGGAACTAACTTTTGTAGATGAGGCGGTGATGCAGGAAGGTCATTGGCTAATAAAGAAACTACCTTAGCCCATTTGATAGGCCAGCCTTTAGGTGGGTGGAGTAAACAGAACAGAATGCTGGGAGGAAGAGGAAGTGAGCTTAGACTCGATAGCTCTCCTCTCTGGAGCAGACACCATGAAGCTCCAACCCAGGATAGATGTAGGCTAGAATCTTCCCTATAAGCGCATCTCAGTGCTACTCACATTAACAGAAATGGGCCAGACAGTGTTTAAATGAATACAGTTTGTGTGTTGTTATTTTGGGGCATAAGCTAGCCAGGTGGCCAGGAGCCATGTGGCAAGAACTCAGCTCGCAGCTCCTTCAACAAGGCGGGCCTCAAACTCACAGAGATCCACCTGCCTCTGCCTCCCTATTGCTAGGATTAAAGACATATGTCGCCATCACATGGCTCATTATCTATGTTTAGCCATGAGGCTTGGTATCTTACTCAGTGAGGCATTCTAATCTTGCTTCACCTGCGTCTGGCTGGTGACTGCAGACTGCAGAATTTTCCCAGTCTGTTTGCCTGCCTATACTTTCTGCCTTGATACTGGCCAATCAATATTTCATTAAACACATATAAAGAATAAATCTTTACAGAGTACAAGAACATTATCCTACAATAAAGAATAAATCTTTACAGAGTACAAGAATATTACCCTACAGCAGTGTTTTCTGATAACTTAACAAATGGCATCATCAACAAATAGTTAAATAGAAAGCATAGGTATTGTTAGACATCCCTCCCTAAAATGATAATGAATATTATGAAGTGGAAACATTGGTATGTAGCAGTGTCCTTCAACTACATCGTCAGCAACAAATGCAGATATTGCAATGTTTCTTCAACACACTTAACTGAAATACCTTGTCAATACATGGTTACAGTTGCACTAATCATACTATCCTTTCTCCATCAGATGTGGATAAATGTCTGAGGTGTCGAGAAGACCAGTATACCAACAGAGAACAGAACCAGTGCATTCCAAAAGCTGTGGTCTTTCTGAACTACAAAGACCCCATGGGGATGGCTCTTGCCTTAATGGCCTTATGCTTCTCTGCATTCACAGCTGTGGTTCTTGGGGTCTTTGTGAAGCATCATGACACTCCCATTGTGAAGGCCAACAACCGGAATCTCACCTACATCTTGCTTATCTCACTCATCTTTAGTTTCCTGTGTCCCTTGCTCTTCATTGGGCATCCCAACTCAGCTACCTGTATCCTACAGCAAGTCACATTTGGAGTAGTATTCACTGTGGCAATTTCTACCGTGTTGGCCAAAACAGTGACTGTGCTGCTGGCTTTCAAAGTCACAGCCCCTGGAAAAAGGATAAGGTCCTTCCTGCTTCTAGGGGCACCCAACTACATAATTGCCATCTGTACTTTCATCCAAATTATTCTCTGTGCAATCTGGCTTAGATTTTCTCCTCCCTTTATTGATAATGATGCAAACTCTGAGCATGGCCAAATCATCATTGTGTGCAACAAGGGCTCAGAGACTGCATTCTACTGTGTCTTGGGATACCATGGCTCCCTCGCCTTAGCGAGCTTCATTGTGGCTTTCTTGGCCAGGAATCTCCCTGATACATTCAATGAAGCAAAGTTGCTGACCTTCAGCATGCTGTTGTTTTGCAGTGTCTGGGTCACATTTATCCCAGTCTACCACAGCACCAAGGGCAAGGTCATGGTGGTTGTGGAGGTCTTATCTATCCTGATTTCCAGTGCAGGCCTACTGGGATGCATCTTTGTCCCCAAGAGCTACATAATTTTGTTAAGACCAGAGAGAAATTCTCTTCAAAAATTAAGGGAGAAAACATCTTTCTGAACACATATTTCACAAATTGTAACTGACAGCTATAGTGTTGATGCAGATCTACATATTATAATAAAATTCAAGATATAAATTAACTAGTGATCTTGCTGCCTGGACAGTCACCCAAAGTTCTTCTGTAATTTGGGGGCATCCATCTTCAGACTTCAGGCCCATAATATCTAGCTAAATTTTCCATGAAACAGAAAATTTGAAGATGTTTTGCCATGTTATGGCAAAATTCATCAGATGCTTTCTTCTGTGTCCTGCAAAATGTTTGGCAGGCCTTTCATATTGAAGAATCTTGAAGGATTGTCTCATCTTTAGGCAAGTTCAACAGTCATTTTTCTGTGTATCCTGCATGTCCAGTTTACATAGCATACCATCAAGCAGTCCAGGCAAGAACATTTTCTTGTCCAAATGGATAAAAAACTCCATAAGGAGCCTCTTTGATGCCCATCATCCTCTTGAAATAGATTAGAGATGCCAGAAGCAGATGTGTCTCATTGTCATATAAAGTCATAAGTTCTTAAAACATTGTAAATGTCATATTCTGTACATCTTTGAAAGGTTTGAAGAATACCTATCCACCTTAAATATATCTCTGTGCACCTATAAAACCTAACTAACTTGATTAAACACTTGACTATTATAGATGACTATCTACCAACCTGTATTTCTTATTTATAAATTATATTTTAAAATGAGCTATACAAACACAATTAATCGAGGGTATATATATATATATATAAATTGAACTTAAATTTATATCAATAAACTAAGATGTACAGCAATGCAAAGGACTCATCTCTAAGGCACATCCCCCTTTAAATATAAACAAACATTTATAAACAATAATTTAGGAAATTTGGTCATTGTTCTCTAGACTACCTCCTGATGATTGGGTGCATTATTAATCAGGTCTTTTATGGGGTATCCTGTGTGGTAGGTCCATCTAAGCCTGTATTCCTGAAGCTGTCATGAATATTGGACCATCTGGGCCATTGTTTCAGGAGGTCTTGTATGATTAAACCATATTAGCCAGTAAGGAATCCATCTCTCCTCTGTGGAAACAAAAGCAGAACCTCTTTTCCAAAGTAACATATCCTTACACTCAAATTTTGAAGTCAAAATACCTTTTAAATATATATGTTTATATAGATGGTTTAGCTTAGCAGCCTGTACATCTTTCTGTACTTAGCTCATTCACAGTAAAAAAAAAAAAAAACCTGAAAGAAAACACAATAAAATAAATAATCCAGACTCTTTATATGGTTTGCTTTTCTGTCTCTTTTACTTTTTTTTTTTTTTAAAAAACTATCTATATTCTTTTATTCTTCTCTCTCCCAAGTTTACGTACATTTATCTAACACTCTGACCCATTCAAAGGAATTTTTCCTTCTGAATTTGTGTTTTTTTGCATAAATCTGTAATATTTGTAATCAGTTTTTGATCAGAAAACCAGGAATACTTCTTTTTTTAATTGCTAAGCGGGCATGGCTAGGACTAAGGCTGTTTTGCCTTTTGCCTTTGCCCTATCTAACATTGTGGAGGTATGTAGCAATCTGCTCAAAAACCCATTCAAATGCTCCATGGATGCAGCTCCCGACAGAACCAGAGGCTTTCATGTCAGCAAACCAGGGAATGCTCCCCTAAAGAAGCCATGTAGTCTTTGATGCCAATGCTGAATCAGGAAGACCTCTCTTAAAGAAGCTATTGGAGCCCATGCTTGCTGCCAGCAAATGCAGCCCATCTGAAACAAAATGCCATTACCAAGAAGCTTTACTAAGCTCTGTTCTTTTGTGTCTAGAAATCATTTCCACCTCTCCCTGGTTTTATGTGAATGTAGTTGTCCCACATTGTTGTGCCATTTTGTAGTAGGAGCCTGCTCAATTGTTTCCTGGCTGCCCAGTCCCGAAATAATCACACAGAAACTGTATTAATTACGTGCACAAATGCTGATGAGCTTTCTAAGCTCACACAACCTTTGCTTCATTTCCCCATCATTCCTCTGATCAGGTTATTTCTCAGCCACGTTGATACCCATTTGTCCTACTCTATCCAGGCTACCTTTGGCACAGCTCCAGCTATTGGGCTGCCCTGACCTGTTCTAGCCAGTTTCTCTACATGTTGCTGCTATCATACACCAGAACTGTGTTTATAAATGTTGTGTGAGGGATATAAAGTGAGAAATTTTCAATGTTCCTGTTTACAAATTTACCACTGGAAATCTGTGATAAAGTGGGTAGGATAATTATCTAATGTCATCAGAGAAGCCTCAATCTATGGAACAGTTAAAATTGGCATTTTAGGAGTCTGCCCAGTTGATTGCATTCTCCAGATTACTAAGGGCCAGTCCAGAAGGTTTAAGTTTCCACTGCTCCCAGTTTCAGATTAATCAGCTCATATACAACAGCAATTGATATAAATCATCACATTGTCATTTTCTAATGAGAGCCTAAATTTATTCAAGGTAGTACTAACTATTTGAGCTCATGTTTCAACAAACACCAATACTGAGAACACCAAAATGTCCTTAAACAATATTTCCCCATTAGTTGAATATAACTATCCTTTTGTACTGAAACCCATGAAACATTTATGCAGAGGTATCATTTTGTGCATTGTAACATGCTGCCTTGTCTAAGGTCTAATATTTTTGAGTCTTACTGTTTTTAGTATCAATACTCTAATATAGTATTTTGGAATTGGACTAAATACTTCACCATATTTTTTTCAGTACTTCAAAATGATCTTCCAGCACACGCTTGGGGATTTCTAAGCTGAATATGAGCATGTGCACCTTCTCTTGTTCATAGGTCATCTTTTTGAAGCTCTGTAGACTCTTAATATTTGTATGGATGGATTCATACATAAAATTAAGCTTAATATGTCTTACTATCTTTCGAGACGGGGTTTCTTTGTTGAAGTCCTAGCTGTCATGGAACTTGCTTTGTAGATAAGGCTGACCTTGAACTCATCAAGATCTGCCTGCCTCTGCCTCCCAAGTGCTGGATAAAGAAAGGTATATGCCATCACTGCCTGGCTGAATATGTTTTTATTAAAGTATTTTCTTGAGTTTTATTTAATGCTGAATTTTCTGATATGTCTACAATATTAGTATCATGTAAAGAATTTAAGAAAAGGAATTTGATTCATTTGTTTAGGCTTGTAGAGTGGTATTTCTAAGGTACAACAGGACACAAGGCTAGCACAATGGTGTTCATTATTTACCCATGGACAGCAGTGCTCTGAGGGTCACTGGAGCTTGACAGAATCATGGAGTCTAAGCATGATTTCAGAGTCATGCACAGACATAGCCCTGTTTGGATGATGTCTGTCAATAACACAGGTTTGTACATATATTTTCATGTGTTCCACTGCAGATCTCTCACTCTCTTCCATGAATGCAAGGGAGAATGGCCTACTTTCTTAGTCTCCCTAATCTACATTCTATCTGTGTTGAGCCCTTTCAATGGAACCATATACTGCCATAGTAGTAAGCCTGAAGCTTACTACTCAAGTAGTAAGCTTTCCTTCTTCAGTAGACTCAAATACTTTCTCTTTAACATTAATTTTCTGGTGTACAAGTTTGGAGGAACAATTAATACATTCAGCAAATGTATGAGAGACTTTTACTGGGGAGAGACAAATTCATATGCACCCAATCAGTCAAAATGGGAACTGACCACAGAACCAAGTGTGCTTTCAACTGAAATCCATCTTGTTGAACCAATGGATTTTATTGGGTTATTTACTTATATAAATACAGGACTGGAGTTGGTTACAAGAGTAAAGTTTACCCAAAGATAGTTGCCATCATAAAACTCCAAGGCAGCATGAAATACAGATTTTGAAAGTTGGATACCCACAGCATACTACACACCTACAGGCATATCTACATGTTAAAGGGCACTGTATCTTACTGGCTCAACTCATTAAACCCTCTTTGAGAGAAGTACTAATCTGTGCTAGGATCTATTTCATTCTGATAATCATGTATACACATGTAGTCTGAATCCATTTACAACATGACTCCTACACCTAAGCCTCAAATATTGTACAATAGGGGGCTAAATATTGTAAATCAGAAGACCAGAATTCCTTCTGTGAAAAGGGCCTAGTAAAAATGTCAGAAAAGCTCTATCTATGAAATCTCAATAATATGGTAACCTAAACAAGACCTGCACAATGACATTACCAGTCAATATTTCAACACTGATTAAAAATATCTCCCAAGGCTCCACTCCAAAGATGAAAAACTGCAGGCAATTAATAACTGCAGAGGGCAAGGACCAGTTTTCTTCAGATAAAAGCTCCCTAGTAAATTATCCGACCCCAAGTGGTCATCCATAAACACATGAGAGCAACATTAAATGGACTCAGCATGTCTTCTTATGTATACATATGCACATATATATTGTATCTATATTACATATGTACTTATGAATATAAATATAATATACTCATTCATTATTTTGTTATATATAAAATAATATATAGGTATACAGCACTAATACTTAAAGGATGATTATAAATTTCAGAGAAAGTTGGGGACACCTGGGAGGTTGTCTAGAGAAGACCAAAAGATGTAGAAATCATGTAGATACCCTACTCATGTATGAAATTCTTTTTTATTTTATTTTTTTAATTTATACTTCTCTCATATTTTATACTAAGGAATGAATAACATTACATAGCATGGAAATAAATTAATCAACTTGTGAAAGACAAAATGTTATTTAAAAACTTTATAGAGCTTTTATGATATGTTAGATCTTCCAAAGGACACTCAAGGATACCCAAGGGACTGTGACTCAAACATGGATATGTGTGTATGTGTCTTATAATATAAATTACCATATATGTATCAATGTGTTTTGATGTATATATAATACAACATAAGCATTGTTTATGCATGCATAATCTGTTTAATTCTCAGAAAGATCCTGTGGCAATAGGAACCCATTTAACTCTTGGAGAAAGGGTAACCTGTGTTAATAACAAATGGAAGATCATTCAAGTAGTCACAAATAAATGAAATTTTAAATCATAAAAACAAAACAAAACAAAAAAACAGACCCTCTTCGAAGCAGCAAGACTGATACAAGTTTCTTCAATGGAATTAAGCATAGTGAACCTTGTCAGTTTCAGAAACTTCTTGAAACAATTATGAATAGTTTATTTCCTCTGGATGGAATGCTACAGTCTCCAGATACAACAGCACATTCTACAGATTTCCCCATTTTGTCTTCAGTATGAAGCATTTGTGATTGAAAAATAAAATGTTTTTTAAAAAAAGTTTCTGTGACATATTCAGAATTTTTCCTCAATATAATAATAAATAAGAAAAAAAGTCTTGATTTTTTTCTAAGATTTTGAACATGACTTAAAAGCTTCCACAAGTTTCTCATGTTCATACTGATTCTCTTTTGTGGACCCTGCATTGGTCCATAAGGACAGAGCTTGAATAAATTATAAGCCATATTATTTAATATGGAAACAGTGGATTCCAGTTTGAATTTTCTGATGTTTTCTTAGGGGTGGGTAAAGACTTTGCTATATACACTGCACTTATAAGGTTCTCTCTTGTATGACTTCCTTGATGAGTTCTAAGCCTGGCTTCCTGGATAAAGGATTAGTCACATTCAATGCACTGGTAAGGTTTCTTCTAGTATGAATTTTCTCATGTTTTCTAAGGACTGAGCCAATGGCAAAGGATTTCTCACATTTACTACATTTGTAAGGTTTCTCTCCTGTATGAATCCTTTGATGAGTTATAAGATTGCCTTTCTGGTTGAAACTCTTGTCACATTCACTGCAGTTGTAAGGTTTCTCTCCTGTATGAATTTTCTGATGTATTCTAAGTTTGGCTTTCTGGATAAAGTATTTGTCACATTCGCTACATTTGTAAGGTTTCTCTCCAGTATGAATTTTCTGATGTATTCTAAGATATGAGTCAGTGTTAAAGGACTTCCCACATTCACTACAATGGTAAGGTTTCTCTCCTGTATGAATTCTCTGATGTCTTCTAAGGTTGGTTTTCTGGACAAAATATTTGTCACATTCATTGCATTTGTAAGGTCTCTCTCCTGTATGAATTCTCTGATGTCTTCTAAGACCTGAGCCAGTGGTAAAGGATTTTCCACATTCACATTTGTAAGGTTTCTCTCCTGTATGGACTTTCTGATGAGTTCTAAGATCAGCTTTCCAGATAAAGGATTTCCCACATTCACTGCATTTGTGAGGTTTCTCTCCAGTATGAATTTTCTGATGATTTCTAAGATCTGAGACAATTGTGAAGGACTTCCCACATTCATTACATTTATAAGGTTTCTCTCCAGTATGAACTGTTCGATGTCTTCTAAGACCAGAGCCAACGGTAAAGGATTTCTCACATTCACTACATTTGAAAGGTTTCTCTCCTGTATGAATTACCTGATGTGTTCTAAGGTTGACTTTCTGGATAAAGCATTTGTCACATTCATTGCATTTGTAAGGCTTCTCTCCTGTATGAATTCTTTGATGTAGTCTAAGAGATGTGCGGAAGGTAAAGGATTTGCCACATTCATTGCATTTGTAAATTTTCTCTCCTGTATGAATTCTCTGATGTTTTCTAAGACCTGAGGAGGTAGAAAGGGATTTGCCACATTCATTACATCTGTAAAGTTTCTCTCCACTATGGGTTCTGCAATGGTATTCAAGGTGTGACAATGTATAGAAGGACTTATTACATTGTTTACATTTATAAGGCCTCTCTCTTCCACGAATTTTCTGATGTTTTCTAAGACCAGAGCAACAGATAAAGGATTTTCTACAATTTTTACATTTGTAAGTCTCCTCTTCAGTGTGGATTCTGCCATGTCTTTTAAAGCCTAATGAATTATAAAAGCACTTGCCACATTCTGTACATTTGTGGGGTTTTTCTCCATGATGGATATTGTAATGTACTTTGCGGTGTGACAAATTCAGAAAGGACTTATCACATTCTATAAATTTATAGGGTTTCTCTCCAGGATGAGTTCTCTGATGTTTACTGAGTCTCAAATAGGTCCGGAAGCACTTTCCACATTTCCTGCATTGATATGCTTTCTCTCCAGTATGGATTTGTTCAATTGTGTGTTCATGTTTAGAGTCAAAAAATTCATCACATTCTGTATTTTTGTGTTCTTTCTTTCTAGTGTGGATCCGTTGATATTGACTGATTGTGGAACATAAGCTTAAACAATTCCTGTAATCTTTATATTTGTATTGCTCTTTTACGGTGCTTCCACTTTCATGTCTCTTTAGGTTTGATAACTCAGTAGAAGTATCCCTGTGACTACCACTTTCGTAATTCTTGCAGCTTTGTATAGTATCACTTGTGTCAGAAGTTATACACTGGGAGGATTTGTGAACCATTTTGCCAGGCTCATACCATTTGTGAGACTTCTCTTGAATATACATATGCTGATGAACAACATGCTTTGAGTCTTGATCCAAGACATTCTCATATTTACCACATATACAATGGTTCTCTGGAAAATTAGCACAATTAGGGATAATAAGGACTTATGCTTGGTTAAACATATCCAGTAACTGATGCATCCTTAAGTTCTTTAAGACAAATAAATTAGCAAATCTTAGGAACAGAACTCTTACTCGAGGCTCAGAAGGATCTTTACTCTCATCTCCAATCAAACCACAAGGACCACATTTTTATCTAATCTTCATACTTTGCAGAAGGTTGAACAAATGGGCGATGGAGCAATAATGTACTTTGAGAAAAGCGCTCTTAATGATCATATGGAGAGTGCTTCTCTTTTTTCCTTGCTTATATTTTTGAGAGAGTCACACCGTGTAGCCTTCATTAGCCAGGAACTCACTGTGTAACACAGGCTGGCCTGGAACTCACCTCCCTAGTGACAGGATTAAAATCATGCTGTGCTAGGACTAGAGACCATAGCTCAGAAAAAGTAAAAAATAACAACAATATACACACTACTAACATTTCTTTCTCTATTTTAAAGTCACTTCATCTTTTAAAAATTAGAAATAGGTAAATAGCTTAATCCAACAGTAAAAATAAAATACATGTCCTTACTTTGAATACCAAATTTCTTTGAATTTCTTTGAAATTTTTTGAAATTCCAATATTCAATCCTTAAGTTAGGATTAAAAACTAAATAAGGGGGTTAGTGAGATTGCACAGTATATAGCATTGGGTGCTCTAGTAGGGAACACTGAAAACATAATGTTATGGCTATTATTATCAGAATTTCCCTTATTTCTGCCAGTCTCTAGATAGATTAGAGAGTTTACATACCTACAATGTAGATAAATACAAAGGAAAAGTCAGAAATTCTACAAGAAAAGTATTCTTACCTACAAAAACTAGATTGCTATAATTCTCCCGCATTACATCCATGTAGAGAGCCCTCTGAGAAGAATCTAGACAATCCCATTCCTCCTGAGAGAAGTCCACAGCCACATTTCTGAATGTCAACAGATCCTGTAAAGGGAAGTTACCCAATTACCATGTGCTTGTGGGCAAAATGTTTTCCTAAGTAAATTAGATCCAGGGAATTAGAGATACCTCCATGATATAGATGAGGTACAATATTATTCAAAAACAAAAGTTTTCTAACAATGTCACAGAGATGGTTCAGAAGTGGCTCATCTGGAGAACCCAGGTTTGGTTCCCAGCACACACAAAGCACTATTTAATAGATTATAACTCTAATTCAAACAGATCCAATAATGTCCTCTGAACTCTACAGGACAGAAAACAAATATTCTGGCAAATATATCCACATATAAAAAATAAAAGTGAAGGTTAATTTTAATAGACTATTCATAATTGATATTGTATTTTCTGTCTTTATGAGAACTGGATAGCATAATAGACTCACAATCAGCAAACTGTGAGGCATTGTAAAATGCACCTTTGAGGTCTAAGTGCAGGATGTGCCTTTATGAATGTTATATGGATATCAAAAAGGATCACATTGCTGCATTATATATGAAAACATATGAGCAAAACTGCTTCCAAATTCTACAACCGCCGATTTTGTTCAAATATGGACACTGTATCAATCCTGTCTGCAGATGGGCTTCACCTGACTCTCTTCTAACATGCTCAGTTGAAATCCTGAAGTCTAGATACAATGCTGCATCCTTGTTAGAGCAAAGAGGCAGAATATAGAATGCTGAATACATGGATGGATTAAAAGTCAGAGTGTTTTCTTTAAACAGTAAAGAGGGTAGCATTAGTGTAGACATCCAACATTCTAAACAACACATTGACTCAAATACTTCGTGCCGTTATTGTAATTAGAATATCTTCCTAACCATTACGTAAATAGAAAAATTAGCATTAATATTAATATTATATAAATTTTCTAAAAGTCAACAAAACTAATACTGATGAATTATAATTTCATCAATTCCATACAAGGGTACACTACACAATAGTTTGAAAAAAATGTGTAAATTCATGTACGATGTGACAGTGCATTCGGATGAAGTAGATTTTCTGTGATCAACATGATTACTTTAAGTTGTGTGAGAATGATGCTAACTCTTCATCAGTTTTCAAAAATATTATTGCTCATGACATTGTCTCAATTGAAAATTTGAATCTTGTAAATTCAACTATTATTCTTTTCTTTCTTTCTTTTTTTTAAATGTAAGAAGTGGAAAGCTGTCTATTGAAACCTCTTTACAGAATCTCTGCCTATGTAATACATAGCTTCAGGGAATGGAAATGTAAAGGGGGAGGGGAAGAGCCTCCCTCTGCCCAAAGAAGAGAGCAAAGTCATTAAGAAGGACATTTGTTTATGTTTGAAAACTGATGGCTTGTGCACAGCACCCCGTCAATAACTCTGGAAAATTCTTATTACTATATTCCCCATGATGCAATATAGAGGTGGGGGCAGGACTGCTTACACCTTGCCTGAAAACTAAAAGTTTTACAAAACACCGATCTGTCTATTGAGAACTTCACACTGAACACTGAGCAGCACCTCTCCTGAGACAAGAAAAATTTCAGGTGTCAACACACCCATCATCACTGTGTGATAGCAAATAGCAAAGATAAAAAAATCTGCTCTACTGCCATCTGCATCTCCTCTCAGACACGTCAGTGTTCCAGCAAGAACAAGCCATATATTGTTTCCACCATCTCCACTCTCCTCAGTGTTGCAACAATTACTACTACGACTCAATACTCTGAGTCTCTTTATTTCTACTTTTTCATTAATAGCTCAGAGATGTAAGCCAAAAGGTCCATGTATTTCTAGGGCTACTTTCATAAGATGGTTCTAGAAATCTTATTATCCCTGCAATGCAAATCACGTGGCACACGAGACCTTCATTCCTCACTAGAGGACCCAAGTCCATCCTCTGTAGGAACTTGGCATCAATATATTTCTCTGATCATCATTCATAACAAATCTTTTAGAACTGTAGCTTTTAAGTGCATGGAAAATATATGTCTTCACAGAATAATCAAGGGAGGACGCAAAGGAACAGAGTTGAGCAATGTGGTGACAAAATTTAAAGGTTTAATCCTACTTATCAGAGAAGAAAAAGAAAAACATGATAGGAAAGAAACACTTTAGATTGTTTTACTAGAGGTAGGGAATTAAAGGCTTGCATGGTTTAGATAATATTTTTTTTTAAAGTAATATGGACATGATACTGACCTGTGGAGCATTTATTGGAGAAGCAGCCATTTGCCCTGTTGCTCTTCTCTGAGTTTCTGTCTTAGGACCAAAGACTGGAACTCTTCTTGACATTTTACATCAAGATCTCAAAAAAAAAAAAAAAAAAAGCTAAAATTAATATAACCCTGCTACAGACAATGCTAAACCATATAACAAAACCCCCAAACAAAAATGATAGCAGCAATATTGTCGACGTTTCTATAGACAAGAGAGCATGGGAAGATATATTTAGAGTGATGAAAGAAAATAGCTATGGACATTATCAGTGCACCCAGAAACGTAGACTCTGAAAATTCATGAAGAAGGAAGAGCATTTGAAGGACGTTATGAAATAACACATGTCATTCACTCAAGCAGCACTAAAGATCATAATTGGAAGTAAACTATACATAGAAAAATCTGAGAGAAATGATCCATGAGAAAACAGGAAATAAAGATATTTTACATAAAGAATAGATCAATAGAGGGAGAGCTGGGAGTAACCACCATGCCCAACTCATGCGAACTGCTATTTCTAACAGGAGGGAAGAAAATGCTACCAGTAATTTTGTCAATGGAATATTTTTAAAAAATCATATAAGGGTTAGGGCAGTGGTGGTGCACACCTTTAATTCCAGCACTCAGGAGGCTGAGGCAGGCGAATATTTGAAAGTTTAAGGCCAGCCGAGTCTACAAAGTGAGTTCCAGGACAGGCTTCAAAGCAACACAGAAAAATTCTGTCTCAAAAACACAAACAATTCATATAAGGAATAAAATCCCTGTGACATGAAAATCTCATTAGAAATCGAAATGTCTACAACATTGAATGTTCAATGAGTTTGTGATGAACTCCTAAAGGAGCTAGGAAGAAATGGAACACAGTTCAGAACAGTAAGGGCATGTGTGTCACACGTCAATCAACAGTACAGTACAGCAGAAAAATAAACAGCATTAGCAGAAAAACTGTAAAGAGGAGACAGATGCATGCATTCTCCAAGCTCATTTACTGTAGGGACATACGAGTGAACTAGAAAAGTCTGAGTAAGTCCACAGATAAAAAGGAAATACAGGTAGGAAAGAAAGGAACCTAACTCCACTGTAGTGATGATACACACACACACACACACACACACACACACAACTCCCCACAGATGCCATGGGAAACTCTTAGACTTGACAAGTGTTTTAGTTATTATTGAAAACATACAAAACTAATACACAAAATGACTAGTTTTCCTACAAGTCTATAATGGCAATTTGACCCATTCAAGTTGCTTCAGGAAGGTCTAGGAATAAGCCAAAATAATGACTTTACTTCTATGAGGAAATTTTTAAGGCACTCAGCAATGAAAAAAGAAAAGTACACAAGGCAATGAACTGCCACACACACTGATCGACAAATGACATGGTGTGATTATGTTACTAACAGCAAACAGCAGAATCGATGCAATTCCCATCAGCAAAATACTGACAGTTTCCACAAAAGCCAATATGGAAACAGTCACATGGTCACGGCAAACCCACAAATATCAATGAAAGGAGTGCAGTTCTTAGAGAAGATAAGAAATGCTTTCTTTAATAGAAATTAGCTGTTTGGGAAACTCAGCCCCTTGCCCAAGGATTAACAACCATAAGTGAGAGAGTGGAATTAACATGGGTTCTTCTCATTCCTTTGCAACAAAGCATTTTGTAAAGTTATTGAAATGATTGTTAAAATCCAGAATAACAATATATTCAGAACTACAGCTCTGCAACTTTGTAAGCATAGGAACTAAAGTAAAGAGAGTCCCTGAAAGGGGGTGGGAAAAATCCCTGTCAATTATTAAAAAAATAAATAAATGAGCATGGCAAAACATTTTCTGCATGACACATCTTGGATGGGCTGGCCAAATGGGTACCACAGTCACTCGGCCTCCAGGCGAGCCACATGCATTTGGGGCTTGTCCTCTCAGACAAGCAAACTGGAACTCACAGTTCTCCAGCCCCATTGCGTTTTCCAGGGTCTGGGTTTGGCTTAGCGCAGCACAGAATGGCATCTGATGCAACACATCAATTGCAAAGAACGGTGAGCAGGGCTCTGCTGTTCCATCATGAGCTAGCCTGGCTGCCCCAGAGCTCAGTTATTGTGTTTTTTTTTTTTTTTTT
>NW_026068199.1:1229126-1297518 GCF_014885135.2 Alexandromys fortis
TTACGTATACAATATTCTGTCTGTGTGTATGTCTGCAGGCCAGAAGAGGGCACCAGACTTCATTACAGATGGTTGTGAGCCACCATGTGGTTGCCGGGAATTGAACTCAGGACCTTTGGAAGAGCAGGCAATGCTCTTAACCACTGAGCCATCTCTCCAGCCCAATTGGGTACACTCTTATCTGTCTATCACTACTGAGGATTTAGCTCTGCTCCTAAAGTTGCCTGCTGGAGACTTCTGGTTAAATTCTATAAGAAATGTACCACCTGAAGCAGCGTGGATTGCAAGGTTATTAAATAATGCTGCTGCTAAAGCAGTAACTCAGAATTAATCCCTTACTTCCTTATCAATCACTTATCCTTCCTTTATCTTCATCTCCTGCTGGAATTATACAACAAGGTATTGTAGAAATTTATTCATGTCATAATTGTAAGCAATAATCTATAACTCAATTTATATGAAATTATAAACTTAATAATGATGGAAAGGACAAATGTTAAAGCATTTACTAGTAAAGAGCCCAGAGAAATCATTATGCCACTCAATAAAATGCAGGTTGATTGTTCCACACTGGTAATAATTGGCAAATTGCATTAGTATTTTACTTGGGCTCAATAGAAAATCACTATCCAAAAGATCCTTTCAATACTTTTTTTTTGAGATATCCTATGGGTATTGTCTAAAATTACATAAAAAAAATCCTATAGAGATTACTTTTGACGCTTTTACAGATAGCTCTTCAAAAGAACAAGGAAAACATTTTATATAAAATTCTAAATGCCCCAAACAATATTCTAACCATCCCACTTGCACAGCTCAACAGTCTGGACTTGTTACATTCCATCAAATCTTATTAGATGTTTCCCACCCACTAAATATTCTAACCGACTCCATTGTTTATTTAAATTTGAATGACAGTTTCTTGGTGGACTAAGAAAGAATCGGCGTCATCCAGTTATGTTGGGTAGATTTAAAACTTCAGTCTGCACATCCTCACCCCAAATGGGTACCCTGAAGGCAGACTGAGGCTGACGTGAACTGATCTCATACATACATTAGCACATGGAGCGTAGAGAAGCACCGAGAATAGAAATCTCTCTGCTGCAGAGGGATGGTGGACGCGGAAAGGGTATAATGAAACGTTTGGGATGAGGTCTTTAAGGACGGAGCAGGAAACAGGAAGTCAGAACAGATGGGACGTGAGTAGCCTGGAGACAAAATGGGAAACACTGGTGTAGCGCACTACTTCAGCTGAGTTTCTGTGCCTTAAAACTCAAAGGAAAAGGATACCTGTGGCAGCATTCCCTGCTCTCCTTTCCCATCTCCTGTGCATCCCACAGATCTTACCCTTCTAACCTCACTCCCCCGACTTACTGCTTTACTCCAGACCCCCAAACGAGCAGGCACCCTCTGCTAACCCACAGGCCAGGCCTGCCAGAAATTCAGGTAGACTGCCAGTAGACCCTTTCTTCCCCCTCCTCCCCAGATCCAGTGCCCCGTCTCTTCCCCAGCTCCACAACAGAACACCTGCTACAGCCTTCCTTCCCCCTCTGCCCACTCTTCCTATGGATCCCACTGAGCCTCCCTGCCTAAACTCCCCTTCAGACTTGCTGCTTTATTCTAGCCGCAACTCCAGCAGACACTGAGCACTAACCCACCAGCCATTCCTGCCAAGAAAGCAGGTGGGCTGCCTGTAGATCTCCCTCTTTCCTTCCGTTCCCCTAGATCTAACCTGAGACTCTCATCCCCAGAGCTCCAGCAGACCCTTTGTGGTGACCATGCTTCACCGACTCCCTCTGTTCTCAGCAGATGAAATGAGACTATCCTTGTTAAACACTGTTCTACTCTCTCTTGTGAAAGCCCTCAGGTCCATAACCTAACCACATTGCTAAGTGTCATCTCCCAAGACCAGAAACACATTTTACCTGGAACCTTATAACCACAACTACCAGGTCTAAAGAAAATTCCCTACCAGGCAACATACAATCATCACGCTCTCCAAAACTTGACAGAGGAAATAGAAACCAAGGAACAAAACACCTACCCAACAAAGACAATTCTAGAAATCAACACGTAGGCCGATAATCAACCCAATCCCAGATGAGGAGACGGCAACCTAAAAACACAACAACGGCCAGGGCAAGATGTCTGTGCCAGAGCCCAGCTATCCTAGCTACTACAGAAGGCCCTGAATATTCCAGCATGGCTGAAACACAGGAAAAGACCTTAAAAACAACTGTATGAAGATGCTAGAGGTCCTTCAAGAGGAAATTAATAAATCTCTTAAAAACATTCAGGAAAGCATAGTGGATGGAAATGAGTAAAACTGTTTAAGACCTGAAAATGGAAACGGAATCAATAATCAAAGCACAAACTTAGGGAATTCTGGAGATGGTAAAATTAGTAATTCAAAAAGGAACTTTAGAGGCAAGCTTCGAGAACGGAATACAAGAGACAGAAAAGAGAATCTCAGGAACTCAAGATCTGAAAGAAGAAATGGATACTGCTAGGGACTGCCCACATTCCACAACCAGATTCCTAGCTTGAATGATTCAGTGCCAGCTCCACACCACTACTAAAGGCCAACGTGACATGTTTCCACTGTCGCCGTGGTCATATATGTGAATGCTCTATTATCCCCCACCCCCATAAAGTCTGCACTATCATGGCTTGGTCTCTCCCTCATCCCTACTCAGAGGCAGCCTTTCATGCCCCCCCCCCCCCCAAGTAAATCTCTTGTGTGAGGTTGGCTGCATGATGTGATCTTTACAGCATTCATTGGTTCTTCAATTGCCTCAAAACTCTAACATTGGTGTTGTGTGATTCCGATAGGATAACCCGGTGCAGATGTTACCCTTCAGGGATCTGAGCTTTACTGGGACCCTATTTCTTATCAGACCCACCTTCTGGCCCACCAATCGCTTTGCCCTCCATCCATCACGGGCAATTGGTACGTGATTCCTCTCAGTTAACGTAAATGCTTCCCCGAATCTCTGGTACTCTTGTAGGTAGAGGTACCTACCCAACTCTAGACCCTTTCCCTTGTCTTAGGCTTTATTTTTAGGCTAGGTTTTCACCCAGGTGCCAAGTCTCACTGGGCTGTTAGCCCTGACCCCTATTGAGTGTGCTGATGATCCACTAAATGCCTTGTGTATTCTTCATTTAGTCCTCCCTGACACCCTAGACTTTAGTCTTAGGACCTTCTTCTCTTCCTCACCCATTGGAATGACATCATCCATATCTTCTGCCCCCTTCCTGGGGTGCCTCTTAGAAAACTTCCAACCTATCCTTTTTGGCTCCCAACCTGAAGGGCGCCAAATTTATTAGCTTTTGCAAGCCAATATGGCCTCAATATCCCTTAGATAACTAATCCAATGTGGTGGACGAATGACACCCTAGATCCCAATGTTCTTGCCTAAAGTAATTAGACTAGGCATAGAGGCAATGTATTCAACCTTGGCATCGATTACAGTATCTTTTCTTTAAAAAACTTAGAAGGGAGGAGCTCTTGGGAGTACCAGGTCAGTAGGGAAACCAGGAATATTAACCACACGGGGTTGTCTCCTTAAGGAAGGAAATGGACATTTGTTTTCCACTCAGAAGGCTGGCCATATGTTGTTAATGACCTGGTGACCTCTGTTATCCATAGAGCCAGATCTCACCCACTGATTCCAGAATGTTCACTCCAGACTTTCCTTCCCTAGATCTTTCTCTTTAGCTTTGCTTCTCAGCCAATAGAAGCCATCCTCACAGGAGATGTCTGTCACATGGACTTTATAAACTGTGCTATTGAGCTCTACACTGTCCTTATGATCTGGATGACCAACAACACACCAGACTCCTCTCTAGTCACTTAAACCAAGATATGTAGCCTATCCTTGAAAAAATGACAGGTACTTTGAGTTGAGTTTTGATGTGATTATGCCTCATTCTGCAACACAGAATGTATTACATTTTATAATTGTAGAAATATTTTTTTCTAAACTGTATTATATTTAAATAGGTTTAGAATAAAACACCTGATGTTAGACTCCCTAAAGGTTTGAGCCAGCACCAACTAACATGGGCTGAACCGAGTTTTCTTTCTTGTCTCTTGTGGTTCATTACCTACCGCACTCAAACTCTGAGCCTTCTCTCCAGTGTTCAGGCAGTTCTTAATTCACTCAAGTTGACAACCGACATATACGGGTACAACTCTGAGATCCTTCAGTCTCTGGCTGCTATCAATCTCCCCTGTGGAAATCAATTTTTTGTGTCTTTTAAATTGTTTTTTTAATACAGTTTTTTTTTTCATTTTCCATAGCTATCCTCATTCCCACTCCCTCCCCTCCTCCTGCCTTCCCAACCTCCTCTCCCCATCCACTGCTCAGAGTGGGTAAGGCTTTGGAAAAATCAATTTTATAGTTCCATGTGAAACTGGAACTGGCTGACTAGTCTAGACTCCTAGCTTATGTAACTATGTTATATTTTATGTTATTCCTGTGTCACAAAGTAGGCCTTAATTCTGCATGTCTGGATAATGTTTTAGTTTACACAATTATGGTGCTTTATAATTAATGAACAATTCCTTGATTTCTTATTAAAGAACTTTAGAGCAAATATGGAACAGCCAATGACACTTATCACTAACTAATTCCCAACTGATCATACCTGGTCATGGGGCAGATGCACTGTATGTTTCTTTCCCATAATTTCAAAGGAACTGCTCTACTGTTTTCCATAATATGCTCAAATTTTGCAAGTGAACAACTGCAAACAATAGTCAAGGGAGTGGTCAAAGATCAATATAAATAAAAGAACAACTAAATCCCTAGAAATAAAAAGCAGATATTAATGAATTCCTTGAGGAATTTGAAGGATATTCAATGAGCTAAGCAAGAAGAACATCAAGTAAGTGAGGTCAGAAAATTAACAGAATAAAAGGAAAGTTAAGCAATACAAAGACGACAGACTGTAGCTCCGAAAGCTGCAGCATGAGAAAATAGGTGAGAAATCTTCAACTTTGGGGAAGGAAAAAGACATCACTCACTATCTCCACTAATCCTACCTAGAAAAACCAGAGGACACATGGAGAATTCAGTATCTTTAAACTAACAAAGGGGGAAGAATCTGATGAGCAGCAATAGAAATGGGATGTGTCCTCTCTCAACAGAAGCTGGTTCTAGGGGATAGTGGAAGTCACAGCAGCAACATGGAATTCAACAGCAGTGGAGAGATGAAGGTAAAATGTAGCAAGATTAAAGCTGCAGTGAGGAGCAGCGCAGGCAGCCCACGCTCCTCAGGGAGGAATATGGATGATCTTCAGGACCTTAGAAGCTCAAGGGCAAACCGCAGCACTGAAGTTAGTGTGACAGTGAGAATGTCACTTTGTGTTTGTTTTCAGGGGATTTCACTTATGAACAGCATGGAAGAATTTGTTGTGTATGACTTAGGATATATGAACATGCAGCTCTTAATTCTGAGTCCTGTTTGGCATCATGAACTATTTAGAGTAGGAACATATCCTTTCCACATCATACATGACTCATCAGTGAGGAGGTTTTGAGATCTGGGCCTTCATTACACCACCGAATTAAAAAAAAAAAACTGCTGCTTGAAATAATTCACCATCCTTCCATAGCAGACTTCTCTGTAGATCAGAAGCTGGGGGACAGCATTTTACTGAATTATAAATTCTTCCATGATTAGAGAGGATCCTCTCAAAAGTTACTGCTGTGTTCCTAACTATAACATCAATATGATATACCTTCTTTTGCTACATCACAATGGGCGCAGGATATTCTCCAGCTCTGGGCTCCATGGGCACAAACAACTACTCACCTATAAGGATCATCCCAACTCTTCTAACGCTGACATGAGGTGTCAGCTACGGCATTACATATGCAGGATCCATACTTATTCTCACACTAGCAGTGAGAGAATAAGTTCTTTGTTGTATCGTTATCTGAATCCATATGCAATGCCTCCAGATTGTCTACTGTTTCTTTTTTTTTTTATTATTACTTCAGTACTATTTTTTATTAAGCATTTTTGAATACAATCTTTTCTCATTTTACATAGCTAACCCCACACACTAATAATGGGACACTTCAACACCCCATTCTTACCACTGGACAGGTGAACCAGGCAGAAACTTAACACAGAGAGAAAAAGAGAACTAACAGATGTCATGACTCAAATGGAATTAACAGACATCTATAGAACATTCCATTCAAACAAAAAAGAATATACCTTCTTCTCAGCACCTCATGAGTTCTTCTCTAAAATTGACAACATAGTTGGTTAACAAAGCAAACCTCAACAGATACAAAAAAACTGGAATAACCTCCTGTATCTTATCGGATAACCATGACTTAAAGTTAGAATTTAACAACCACACTAATTGCAGAAAGCCTATAAACTCATGGAAATTGAACTGTGCTCAAGTGAATCATTCCCCAGTCAAGAAAGAAATAAACAAAGAAATTAAAGACTTCCTAGAAATCAACGAAAAAGAAGTCACAACATAACCAAACCTATGGGACACAATGAAAGCAGAGTTAAGAGGAAAGGTCATAGCACTAAGTGCCTACATAAAGAAAGTGGAGAAATTTCACAAAAGCAACTTAACAGCACATCTGAAAGACATAGAACAATAAGAAGCACACTCATCCAGGAGGAGTAGATGACAGGAAATAATCAGAGGGTTGAAATCATTAAAATAGAAACAAAGAAAACAATTCAAAGAATTAATGAAACAGAGAGCTAGTTCTCTGAGATTTACAAGACAGATAAACCCTTATCCATACCAATCAAAAGGCAGAGAGAGAACATCCAAATAAACAAAATCAGAAGTGAAAATAGGAACATCATAACAGACACCAAGGAAAATTAAGAGAATCATTTGGTCATACTACCAAAACCTGTACTTCACAAAATTGAAAAATGTAAAAGAAATGGGTAATTTTCTGGATAGGTATGACATACCAAAATTAAATGAAGACCAGGTGATAAATTTAAATAGACCTATAACCTGCAAGGAAATAGAAGCAGTCATCAAAAGTCTCCCAACCAAAATAAACCCAGGGCCGGATGGTTTCGGTACAGAATTCTAACAGAACTTTAAAGAAGAGCTGATAGCTATACTCTTCAAAGTATCCCACATAAGAGAAACAGAAGAAGCATTACCAAACTCTTTTTATGATGCTACAGATACCTTGACACTGAAAACACAGAAACACTAAACCAAGAAAGAGAATTACAGACCCATCTCCCTCATGAACATAGATGTGAAAATACTCAATAAAATACTGGCAAACTAGATCCAACACATTAAAAAAAAATCATTCAACATGATAAAATCGGCTTCATTTCAGAGATGCAGGGATGATTCAACATGAAAGTTTTTCACTGTAATCCACCATATAAATAAACTAAAAAAACCCCATATAATTATCTTATTAGATGCTGAAAAAGCATTCAACAAAACCCAACAACCCTTCATGATAAAGGTCTTGGAGAGATCAGGGATACAGGGAACATATCTAAACATAATGAATGCAATATACAGTAAGCCAACAGCCAATATCAAGTTAAATGAAGAGAAACTCCAAGTGATTTCACTAAAATTAGGAACAAGACAAGGCTGTCCACTCTCTCCATATCTATTCAACATAATTTTTAAGTTCTAGCTAGAACAATAAGACAAGAAAAGGAGATCAAAAGGATACAAATTAGAAGGGAAGAAATTCAACTTTTACTATTTGCAGATGATATGATATACATGTGACCCCAAAAACTCAACCAGGGAAATCCTACAGCTGATAAATACCTTCAGTAATGTGGTATGATACAATATCAACTCAAAAAAATCAGTAGCTCTCCTATATACAAAAGATAAAGAAGCTGAGAAAGAAATCAGAGAAACATCACCCTTCACAATAGCCACAAATAACTAACCAAAGAGGTGAAAGACCTGTTTGACAAGAACTTTAAGTCTTCTAAGAAAGAAACTGATGAAGAGAAAATGGAATGATCTCCCCTGCTCTTGGATAAGTAGGATCAACATAATAAAAAATGGCAATCCTACCAAAAGCAATCTACAGTTTCAACCCCATAAAATTCCAATACAATTCTTCTCAGACCTCAAAAAAAAAAAATATGCAACTTCATAAGGAAAAACAAAGTCCAGGATAGCCAAAACAATCCTGTACAATAAAGAAACTTCTGGAAGCATCACCATCTTTGACATCAAGCTCTATTATAGAGCTACAACAATGAAAACAGACTGGTAATGGCATAAAAACAGAGAGGATGGCAAACGGAATCGGATCAAAGACCTGGATATTAATCCACATACCTATGAACACCTGATTTTTTACAAAGAAGCTAAAATTACACCATGGAAAAAAGAAAGCATCTTTAAAAAATGATGCTGGTATAACTGGGTGTCAATATGTAAAAGAATGAAAATAGATCCATATTTATCACCATGCACAAAACTCAAGTCCAAATGGATTAAGACCTCAGTATCAATCCAACCACACTAAGCCTGATAGAAGAAAAAGTAGGAAGTAGCCTTCAATGCATGGGCACAGGAGACCACTTTTTAAATATTAAGACCAGTAGCACAGACACTGAAAGCAACAATGAATATAATGGGACCCCCTGAAACTGAGAAGCTTCTGTAAAACAAAGGACACAGTCAATAAAACAAAAAGGCAGCCTACTGAATGGGAAAAGATCTTCACCAATCCCACATCAGACAAAGGACTGATCTCCAAAATATATAAAAAACTCAAGAAATTAGACATCAAAATACCAAGCAATTCAATTAAAAATGGCATACAGATGTTATAGAGAATTCTCAACAGAAGAATCTCAAATGGCCAAAAGTTACTTAAGGAAATGTTCAACATCCTTAGTCATCAGGGGAATACAAATCAAAACAACTATGAGATACTACCTTAAACCTGTCAGAATGCCTAAGATCAAAAAAATCAATGATAGTTTATGGTGGAAGGTTGCAGAGTAAGGGGAACATTCATCCATTGCTGGAGGAAATGCACAGTTGTAGAACCATTCTGGAAGTCAGTATGGCAGTTTCTCAGAAAATTGGGAATCAATCTACCTCAGGACCCAGTAATACCACTCTTGGGCATATACCTAAAGGATGCTCAATCATACTCCAAGGACATTTGTTCAACTATGTTCATAGCAGCATTATTTGTAATAGCCAGAACCTGGAAACAACCTAGATGCTCCTCAACTTAAGAACAGATAAAGAAAATGTGGTACATTTATACAGTGGAGTAACTACTCAGTGGTAAAAAAAAATGATATCATGAAATTTGCATGCAAATAGATGGAACTAGAAAAAAACTATCCCAAGTGAGATAACCCAGACCCAGATAGATGAGCATGGTATGTACTCTTTCATAAGTGGGTACTAGCTGTAAAGCAAAGGATGAAGAGCTTACAGTCAGTGACCACAGAGAAGCTGAGTAACAAAGATAACCCTAAGAGTAACATATACAGATCCCCCTGGAAAGGGAAAATAGACAAGATTTCCAGAGAAAATTGGGAGCATGGGGATGGGGAGAGTAGGGAGCACAGAAGGGGAGGAGAAGGGGAGGGGTGAGGAGAACCTGAGGGAATGAGATAGTCAAGATGTGGTAATGACAGAGATGGAGAGCAAGGAAAGAGATGTCTTGTTTGAGAGAGCCATTATGGGTCTAACAAGAAACCTGGCAGTAGAGAAATTCCCAGGAATCCAGAAGGATGACCTCAGCTAAGACCCTAAGCAATAGGGGAGAGGGTGTTCAAATTGGCCTTGCCCTATAGTCAGATTCATGACTATCTTAAATATTACTATAGAACCTTCGTCCAGCAACTGATGGAAGCAGAGGCAGAGACCTGCATTGGAACACTGGACTGAGCTCCCAAAGTCCAGTGGAAGAGTGGGAGGAGTGAGAATATGAGCAAGGAGGTCAAGACCATGACGGGTACACCCACTGAAACAGCTCACCTGAGCTAATGGGAGCTCACCAACTCCAGCTGGACAGGGAAGAACCCAGCATAGGACCAAACTAGGCTCCCAGAATGTGGGTGACAGTAGTATGTCTGGGGCAGACTGCGAGGCCACTGGCTGTGAGACCAGGATTTATCCCTATTGCTTATATTGGCTTTTGGGGATACAATCTCTTTGGAGAGATAACTTGCTCAGTTTAGATACTGTAGAGAAGGCCTCAAAGCAATGTGTCTTCCCCTCGCTAAGGAGTGGATGGGAAGGAAGATTGGAGAGAATGGGAGGAGGGGGAGGAGAGGGAGGAAATGGGAACTAGGGTTGGCATGTAAAATAGAAAAGAGATATCTTTTTTTTAAAATAAAATAAAACTAGAAAAAAATAAAATGTAAGTCAACAGAATTTAAGAGAAGACATCACTACCTATTTGTAGGCAAAACTTTTTTTTATCATCTATTTAACCAACCAATTAGAAAAGCTTTATACTATCTGTTATTGCTTCTGTTTATTTAGTGACAATTTTAATAGTATTTTTAATTAATTTTATTTCATGTATATGGGTATTTTGCTTGCATGAGTAGCTGTGAGTTATATTCCTGGCATTCATGAAGCTCAGAAGAGGGTGCTAGGATCCTTTTAACTGTAGTTACAGTCAATCGTGAGCCGCCACGTAGGGGCTGGAAATTGAACCTGGATTCTCGGGAAAAGTAACCAGTGATCTTAACCACTGATCCATCTCTGTAGCCCTGACCAGTTTTTTTTTTTTTTTTAAAGGATGAAAACAAAGGAAAAGAACTAACCAAGCAGAAGAGATTTCTGAAATAAAAACATGAATTTGCCAAAAGGAACCGAGAATGACAGAAAAAGATGGGAAAACCCTGCATGTACATGGAATAGGAGATATTGTAAAAATATCAGTGTTTAAAGATTTATACAATTAACTCAGAATTCACGACGATCAATTTTCTCATGATTGACTTCACAGGTATAGTAAAGAGAATCCTATAAATCCACATGGAAGCACAAAGAGTCTGAGCTATCAGAGCAACTCCAGGCACACAGAACAGGGCTTCAGTCATCCCAGCCGTGACTTCACATGACAGAGCAGAACCACAACTCCAGGCACACAGAACAGGGCTTCAGTCATCTCAGCTGTGACTTCACATGACAGAGCAGAACCACAGGAACATGAACACCAATACAGTGACAGAAGAGAAGACACCTAAGTAGTAAGAGGAGCAGATATAGCACCAGGCGAAGCTACTGAATTTCACCACAATTCCAAAAATGTATGTTACAGGATGGGTAGCCTCGTCAAATGATGGTGTTGGGAAAAGTAAAGTATCTATTCATGAAATAAAGAAACTGGGTCCAATTCGATGAACTGTGAAACCTGCAGAGTAACACATGGGAAATAGTCCACATATAAACATAGGGACCTAGTTTCTGAACGACAGAACACCAAGAATAAGAAGCAGCAAACAGGATTATGTGCAATTAAAAACTTGCATGGAAATAGTAATAACTGAAAGTATGAAGAAACAGCTTATACATTAGATTTTTTTTTAAAAAAATCCATAATGTAAGTAAGTAATGTTCTAATAAATACATAAGCAAAAAGAAAGAAAAATTAGTAGGAAAAAGAAAACACTGCTCAAAAGCAGCTGAAACAGTTAAAATGTAAATGGCACATGACTAAAGTCATGAAGAAAATGTTCATCTAATGTACACTGAGATCTTTCTGCCCAGTCAGGGTCTACACTCAAAGTCCTAAACAATAGCAAACACCGGAGCCAATGCAAGAGGAAGAACAGATATAGTATCATTGGGAATCCAACTCACTGCAGCCATCAGGCAAGACAGTGTGCAGCTTCTTGAACAACCAAGCAAGCAAAAGGAGAAAACCCAAAACAGATACTCCTCAAGTTTATAAAGGAATGACATATGCTGAAGAATATCAACAACGTAGAAAGGAACTCAGAAAGAAAAAGACACATAACAGACAGAGAATAGTTAACAAAATGATGATGAGTTTATTTTTTCCTTCAGTGACTTCTTGAAATGTATGTGGAAATTATTCACAAAACCAAACATGAAAATAGGATACAGCTTCAGAAAACCCAAAACGTGAAATCAATATATATGTATATATGCTCATATACATACACACACATATATATTCTATGAAAATATTTGTTTTTACTTCAAATATAAGGATACAAAATGCTAAGAGTGAAGGAAGTTTTTTTTTTTTAATAAAATATGCTGTGACGAGGGTTGGTCATAATTATGGTAGGTAAGAGGAAAAGCCAAATCTATCAACATACAAAAGAAAGAGAAGAAACAAATGATCAAGTGGTCCATTTGCCAGAAAGCGCAGTGATCAACATGAATGCATTTCACAAAAGCTTTCAAATACACGAAGCAATCACTGAAGAACAGTAGGAAGCAACTAGACAGTGATGCAGGCAAGCTTCAGTCAGTGATGCTGGAAATCACGGCAGAACATTTGTGAGAAAGACCATGAGCAGCATAGAAAACCAGTAACGCCTAGCAGGACTCCAGAGAATCATGCACACAAGAGCAGAAGACACTCAGTCTTCTCTAACTTCAATCAGCTTGCTCCAGGGTGGATATGTCTTAGAACAAATCTTCAAACCTAGTAAAGATCAAGGTTTGAAAAGTGTCTCCTTTGGGTGGTGGTGGTGCACATTTTAATCTCAGCACTTGGGAGGCAGAGGCACACCAGTTTCTGAGATAAAGGCCAGCATGGTCCAGAGTGAGTTCCAGGAGACCCAGGACTATACAGAAAAGTCCTATCTTGAAAAAACAAACAAAACACCAAAAACCAAAATAAAGTGTCTCCTGCAAGAATCTAGAAGGCTGACATCAACAGTAGCTAGAAAATAGAAGAATCCATGGAAGACATGGGAACACTGACTCACTGCTGACACGTTCTCATTCAAGCATGTGAGGAAATACAAAAGGATGCTTGTGTTCTGTAAAGATTCTACGTCATTTGTACCAAGTTGTACAGTCATTTTTTTTAATAGAGAAAATCTCCCTGAAATTTATAAAAATTTTGAGAAACCACAAAGAGTTAAAAAAAATTATGAGAGCATCAACCCCAGAAGTGATTTCAAAATATATGAAAATTGTAGCAATGCATGAGGACATGAAGACAGACGACAGAGGATACCAATGGGAAGACAAAAAGACAGACGGAGTTTACTACTCTGTTACTAAGAGTTTTAAGATATTAAGAGAGATATTAACCAAATTTTATCAAAATACTACTGGTATTACCTTAGAAGTGGAGAAATTAACCTTAAAAGATACAGAACCTACCCAAAGAAAAACATATAGGCATCCTCCTGAATATTAACCTTCATCAGGCGATGAAAGGAGACAGAGACAGAGACCCACATTGGAGCACCGGACTGAAATCTCAAGGTCCAAATCAGGAGCACAAAGAGAGAGAGCATGAGCAAGGAACTCAGGACCACGAGGGGTGCACCCACACACTGAGACAATGGGGATGTCCTATCGGGAACTCACCAAGGCCAGTTGGCCAGGGTCTGAGAAAGCATGGGATAAAACCGGACTCGCTGAACATAGCGGACAATGAGGACTACTGAGACCCCCAAGAACAATGGCAATGGGTTTTTGATCCTACTGCACCTATTGGTTTTGTGGGAGCCTAGGCAGTTTGGATGCTCACCTTACTAGACCTGGATGGAGGTGGGTGGTCCTTGGACTTCCCACAGGGCAGGGAACCCTGATTGCTCTTTGGGCTGACGAGGGAGGGGGACTCGATTGGGGGAGGGGGAGGGAAAGGGGAGGCGGCGGTGGGGAAGAGACAGAAATCTTTAATTAATTCATAAATAAATAAATAAATAAATAAATAAATTAAAAAAAGATACAGAACCTGAAGGAATTGTTCTACCAAAAACTATATCAAAATTAAAATAAGGATAACTATTTAATATTGGTGTGAAGATACAACCAGCGAGATGAATGAGAGACAGCATCACAGTCAGATAAAATTATATTTGCCTCTGAGTATTAATTTCTTTTTTTGAGGGGGGGGGTTCAAGCAGGGTTTCTCTGTATAGTTCTAGCTGTCCTGGAACTCGGTCTGTAGACCAGGCTGGCCTCCATCTCACTGAGATCTGTCTGCCTCTGCCTGCCAAGTGCTGGGATTAAAGGTGTGCACCACCACCACTCGGCTCAGTATTAATTCTTACATAGAGAGTCTTCTAATAAATATAATAGGACAATCCTGAGATTATTCTCAGCAGACTTTTTAAAGAATCAGTTCTAACGAACCAGAACGTGGCAAAACCATTTTTATATCTCGTTTCTACTGTCACTTGAGCCCCTCCCTGTTGTGGGAATCTAATAGTCACTGTACCTAGGGTAAACATTAGGATGAATAGTTGTTTTCTAGATGTACTTAGACCCTGAAGAAACCACTGTGGAAAATACTGACTATTTTCTGTGATTTAGAGAGTTGTTTTTCTGAAGCAGCTTTACAGCTTTTGCATGGCTTTGGTCACAAGACTGTCTGGGCACACCCGGATATCTTGAATTATTGTGAACTGTAAACCAGTACTGTAAACCAGTACACAATAAGGACTAAAGTGGCAGGAGTGTGATATTTTCCTTTAGAAAACTTATAGATTAGATCAGGGCTATGGTATGAGAAACTTTTTTTTCTCAAAAACAAAACAAAACAAAACAAATTTTGTGTAATAATAAAGAAGGGCCTAAAATTCATCTTGGAGTGACCTTTCTTCGACCGACCTGAATAACACAAAACACCCGGCACCTCCCTACCCTTTCCTCAATCCTCTATCATACCTGGATCCTTTGCTACCGCCTCCTCTCTCTTCTCCAGCCAGGGGTTTGTTCTGCTGCACAGGTGAGCAGGTCCAGCTGAGCAATGTGAGACCTACACAGGACAAAGAGATTCTTCTGAAAGCACCTGGAACTTTTCATGGAACAAACATGGAAGTTGCTAACACCTGACGAAAGGATAAACATGAAGGAGAGAGAAAATATCAACACAAATGTCTCTTTCTCTAAGGATTTCACTTTACTCTCCAAGATGTGAGACTCATTCACACACAGCTCACAGACATGCAGAGCAGTTTTCCAAGAGCAAGGGAGACTGCAGGAAGATTATTCTCACCCTCAGGATCCACACTGCTGCAGTTCCCCAACAGGAGATCTCTGCAAAAAGCCCAGTGAGCAGGGTCTAGGCATTCCCACTCCTCCTGCAAAAGTCCACAGTCACAGCACTGAATGTCAACAAACCCTGAAGTAAAAAAACAACAGACTGTCCACGAGTGTATGGGAAAAGTGCTTTTCTTCAACCAAGGAGACAAATTTTCTGATTTAGGTGAGTGATCCTATTATTCAAACAGTGCTTTCTAATTTTGTTTTCATCTATAATGAGTTTTCTAGCTATAAAAAGTGTGGCCTGATATCCTCACAGCATACATACTACACCTGCCTGGACCTAAGAGGTTACATTAAAAACCTACATATGAAGATATATTTCTGAATGCTGCATTCACGTCATAGAACACATAAATCTCAGATGAAAAATTAATGGGGATTAAAAGTTTGCTTAGTAAAAGTTAACGTTCTCAACCAAAGCTGTGGTACTTGACACCAGAGATTAGCACTCAAACAGTTTACAGCCAGCTCAAGTCTTTATCCCAGCTAGCTTTATCACACCTAGGCCAGGCTTCAAGTATCCCGAACACAGAGTTTTTAAGGTCAGAGGCCTCCTCAGTCCAGGCGTCTTGCTTGGCATTCGCAGGGGAAGTTTTGCAGTGTCAGCAGTTTGAAGCAAGCATTTTTTTTTTTTTTTTAAAAACAGGGGCTAAGATAGGATGTTAGAAACCCCGAGAAGGGTTTCTGCACACACAGGCAGCTAGGATGTGTGTGCAGCTGGAGGAGGTTCTCTACAAACAAACAGTTTTTAAAAAGGTTAAGAAAGTTTAGGTAGAATAGGATTTGCTTCCTAGAATAGAGCTGGGTAGTTTTCCGTAGATTCGCCATCAAGGAAATCAGTTTCTAATTAACCCCGGGAACGGTCTCAGCAAGAATACAAGATGGAGGAACCTCTGCACGGTCTTGTCCTGTCACAGTGTATTTTCTGATTCAGTTAAACCTGCACGAGTTCCTCATGTGACTAATATCTACTAAGCTCTCTGGTTACCTCATCCCAGTGGCAAAGGCCATTCTCTTGAATAGGAACGTGGAAGAACAGGGGAATTAAGAAAGCATGGATGAATTTAAATTCCAGGGGCTTTGTAACTGCTACAGTGATAGCAAAGAACCGTGTTTGCAGACAGCATAGAATACAAACGCTTTACCAGGTTATTTTGTGAAAATATTCTGGCAAGCATAAGTCCCATTTCATAGGATCTCGAACTTACTGACAACGGAACAATATTCACAAGGGAATTTAAAAAAAAAAATGTGTCTTTCTGAGCAGCCTCAGCGATCACACCCCTGGCTCCTTCCCTCCAGGGTCCCAGCCCCGCAGCTCCTCTGACCTGGGAGGTTCCAGGGCCGCTGGACTGCGGTTCCCGCCACTGCGCGGCTGACTTTCCCAGGCCACCGAACGAGTCACCTTCGGTTACCTGGAGTTTTCACGTCCCTCTAGAGAAGCCACTGTCCTCCGCCCCGGATTCTGGGCTAAGCGGCTCCCCGAGTTCCCACAGCGAATGGTGCGTTTTTCTGTCACTCTATCCTGGAACCTAAGAGCGCAACCCCGGCTCCGCCCACTACAACCCGGATCTGCTCACCCTGGCTCTTCTAAACCCGCCCACGCCAGGCGCTTTCCCTTTTTCCAGGCACACTCAACTTTTTTCCTAGTCCTCTTCGGGGCTCTTGGGGGCCGCCCCGCCGAGACCTGTCCCACCCACTCCGCCTCAGGCCGCCTTCCACACAGCTCAGGCGGTCTGGCTGCCCTGGACCCGCTCTGCACAGCCTCCCCACGTGCTTGCTGCCGGCCACGAACAGAACTGGATCTAGGAGGAAGCTGCACTGCGGCATCTGACCCCACACTGGGTAACTTCTCGTCTTGGAATATCAGCCTTCTGGTCTTAAAAAACAAACAAACAAACAAACAAACAAACAAACAAACAAAAAACCGCACGGCGAAAGACAACAAGCATCGTAAATTCTAATTGCTTTTTGTTCCATTCCCAAAATATAATATTAAAACTGAAGGGACCACGCCCACAAAAAGGGGGCTGCTTCCTCCCTGACCCCAGATTAGAACCACACCCAAACATTTATCTTCTTCACATCTTCGCAGAGAGATCCTTTATTAAGCAGGGAATGGGTGAGGGGGGCGCGAATTAAAGTGACTGAGTTCTGACTCAGGCAGTAAAACAGCAGGAAATGACCTTGAAGGTGTGATTTTTTTTTTTTTAAGAGAAAAAAGGTGGAGGTCTGTGTTAGAAAGGACTGGGATGCAGTGGTACGTTTTGATTGGGCAAATTAATTAGATTAGGTAAAGGGAGATTTCGGTTGCTGGAATTAAAAACTTGATAGCTAGACAAGGTAGTCAACCAAGGACAGAAGACACAACAGGCATGAAGTAGAGAGTAAAATCTGCAGTCTCTCGGGGTTAAATGACTCCAGTAGGAAAATAATTATATTTCTTTCCTTCACACTGATGCATTACTGGAGACTAATGCATATGTTTGTGGAACAGCACTTAATGGAAAGAGAGGCCATGAATTTGAAAGAGAGCAAGAAGGGGTATATGGGAAGGTTTGGAGGAAGGAAAGGAAAGGGGAAATGATTTAGATATAGTATAATCATAAAAAGTAAAAGGAATAGTTTTTTTTTAAAAGAAATGAAGAGCTGGGCGGTGGTGGCGCACACCTTTGATCCCAGCACTAAGGAGGCAGAGGCAGGTGGATTTCTATGAGTTCAAGGCCCAGTCTGCTCTACAGAGTGAGTTCCTGGATAGCTAGAACTGATACACAGAAAAACCCTGTTTCCAAAGCCAAAAAACAAACAAACACACAACAACAGCAAAACTCAACCAAGCAACCAATACACAAACAACAACAACAACAACAAAATGAAGATACTGCTGCCCCAAATAGTTTGTCAGAACAGTTTAAATTACAAAGAAATTAGCCCACTGTCTCATTAAAAATCTAGGTATATTTTAATTAGATCAAGTCCTAATTATGAAAAAGGATCTCTGCAAACAAACTTATCCTAAAATCTTAAGTTTGCATAACAAAAAGCCGTTTAGATATTTATCATTAATAAAGGTATATCTTAAGAATTGAGTCACCTTTAAATGTAAAATACCAGGTTTTCACTTTTTTTAAAGTATTTTTATTTTATATGTTCTGAGTGTTTTTGCTGGGTCTAGGAGAATGCACCACATGCTCACAGGGCCACGGAGAGCAGAGCACTGAATTCCCTGTAACTGGAGTTACAGACAGCTGTGAGTCACCCTGTGGGTGCTGAGACCAAATCTGTGTAGTAGGATATCTCTCGAGTAACTGCATCTAGAGTAAACATCAGAATGAAGTAGCTGTTTTTAGAATGTAGTACTTGTTTTATGGAAATACTTAGACCTTGAAGAGATAGATCATTGTGGAAAGTAGTGACTGTTTTCTGTTGTTTATAGAACTGTTTTAATTTTTGTTTTGAACAGCACATTTCTATTATTATTATTATTATTATTATTATTATTATTATTATTATTATATTACTTTAAAAAATATCAATCCAAATTCCCACTCCCTCCCCTTTTCCCACTTCCCCTAACCCCCTCCAATCCTAAGAGAGGACAAGTCACCCTGCCCTGTGGAAAGTTCAAGGCCCTCCCTACTACATCTAGGCTGAGCCAGGCATACATCCAAAGAGAATAGGATTCCCAAAAGCCAGTACATGCAGTAGAGACAAATCCCAGCGCCACTGTCAGTGGCCCCTCAGCCTACCCCAACTGTCAACCACATTCAGAGGGATTAGTTTGATCCCACGCTTGTTTACTCCCAGACAAGTTGGAGTTGGTGAGCTCCCATTAGCTCAGGCAGATTGTCTCAGTGGAAGACCTCATGGTCTTGACTTTCCTGCTCATACTCTCCCTCCTTCCATTCCTCAACTGGACCTTGGGAGCTCAGTCCAGTGCTCCCTTGTGGGTATATGCCTCTGTTTCCATCTGCTGTTGGATGAAGGTTCTATGGTGACAGTCTGACTACAGGACATTTCCTTTAAAAAAAAAAATTAAACACCCACACAGTGAGACAATGGGGATGATCTATCGGGAACTCACCAAGGCCAGCTGGCCTGGGTCTGAAAAAGCCTGGGATAAAACTGGTCTCGCTGAACATAGCGGACAGTGAGGACTACTGAGACCTCAAGAACAATGGCAATGGGTTTTTGATCCTACTGCACCTATTGGTTTTGTGGGAGCCTAGTCTGTTTGGATGCTCACCTTACTAGACCTGGATGGAGGTGGGTGGTCCTTGGACTTCCCACAGGGCAGGGAACCCTGACTGCTCTTTGGGCTGACAAGGGAGGGGGACTTGATTGGGGGAAGGGGAGGGAAAGTGGGGGCGGTGGTGGGGAAGAGACAGAAATCTTTAATAAATAACTAAATAAAACTGTAAAGAACTTGTTTTTCATTTTACACAGCAATCACAGTTCCCCGTCCCTCCACTCTTCCCATTCCCATTCTCAGCACCTTCCCCTACTCAAACTCCCATCCACTCGATAAAAATTATATATTCGTAATGAAGCTATCACAATATAACGGAAGTTTAATGTATGTTTAAAAATTTTAATATGAATATTTTATTTATTATTATTGATGTGTACTTATGTGTGTGACCACAGTAGGCAGGTAAAGATGAGAGGAGAACTTGGGGCTGGTTCTTTCATTCCACTGGCGATGAAACTCAGGTTCCCAAGCTTACAAAGCAAGCACTTTTTCCCGTTGAGTCATTTCACCAGCCTGAAAATACGTTTTTATTTTTATATGCAGAATTCCTCTTCAATATTCAGTACTGAAAGAAAAAGAATTGATTACATTTGCATGGCAATTTGGAAATACTTTCACAAATTTGCTTCACAGTCCTCTAAAATAGTCCAGGCAGGTGTTATTATTCCCATCCAGAAATTAAGGCCACGTATTGAGGGCAGTAAAGGAAATGATGTGTGCTCACTGGTAAAACCACACTGGCTTAGCTCTGCATCCTGCCAATCAGTATCTTTTCTACTGTACAGAACTACCTCTGCCCTTGCACATTCTAGACAGCAGTCCTATCAGGTGAGTGGCTGTGGGACAACAAAATTTTGATAAAATGAAACAAAAGAATTGATACAAGTACATAATGAATTTTATGAAATTATTAATAAGAATAAAATCATGACTATTGCAGGAACATGGACTGAACTGGAGATTATAGTGTCCAGGAAATAAACCTGGTTCAAAAACAATGTTGCCTACTTTTTTCACATATGCAGAATTTGTGTGTGTGTGTGTGTGTGTGTGTGTGTGTGTGTGTAAGAGAAAAAGGTCTAGGAAGAGGAGTGAGAGACATTTAGAGTTATGGAAGTAGAGCATGGCTAATAGAACACTTGAAACATGGAAATGGAAAGGAGAGAGGGGCAGGAATGGAACCAGCAGCTGCCTTGGGAAAGGGGAGTTCACTGTCATAGCAAGATGAGTGAGAACAAAGTACAACATGTGTGAAATGACTACTGTGAATGTGAGCTAATGAAACTCAATACTGTATGAACATTTCCAAGGTATGAATTAAACAACATATAGCAAAAGTTAATAAATTAATCAATACACATGCTCCATAAACACTATTCTTAGGCAAAGGAAGACACTGAGACATAAAAATGAAGGCATTAAAACTAAAAAAAGAAAATTAATCTCTCTTAGTGTTAGAAATGGATCTGAACATCTCAAGAAAATGGCCAGGCCAAAATTTTACTTTTGTGGAAGGGAGCATAATGGTGTCAAGCTCAACATGCAAACACACCCAGCAGGGGTCGCTCGAGGACTTCTTCCATAAAGGAAAGAGGTTAGTGCTTAAATGGTCACAGCTCACCTCACATACTTAATGATAGTGGCTGGGTTAAAGCAATGCAGTTACAACCAGAACATAGTTTTGAGCACTGACATGAAACCTTTATTGAACATTTCACCTCAAGAACAATTGACCATGGACAAATTTCAATTTTTACCAAGGAGCTTCTTTGCCCCCCCCTTTTTTTTTTGAAATAGAATTCTGTCTTATTTATCTTTTTGACAGAAACAAACAGTACATTTTGATTACATTTTCACACTTTTTTGTACATTTAAGAATGTTCAGTGAGTTCCAGGAGTGGTGGGGCATGTCTTTAATCTCAGTATTCTAGAGAGAGAGAGAGAGGCAGGTGGATCTCTTTGAAACAATACCAGCCAAACTAATATAGAAAAATCTCGGTCCATTTAAGGCTAGTTAATTAGACTTGTTTCAGAAAAAAATAATGTCTGGGAGCGGGAGAGATGGCTCAGTGGTTAATGTACTGGCTGTTCTTCCAAAGAATGCAGGTTTTTTTTATCCAGTATCCCCATGATGGTTCATAACCACCTTAACTCCAGCCCAGGGGATCTGTTGCCCTCTTCTGGCTTCTGTGAGCACTGCACGCAGATGGCCCACAGACATACATGCAGACAAAACAACCATACACATACAATAAAAATAAATAAATCTCTTTTAAGAAGCCCCGTGTACCAGTCCGTGGTAATGCTGCCACTCCCCGCAGCACATCTACAAAGAAAAAAGCAAATATATTTTAATTATCTGGTTTTAACAGATAATTCCTGAGATCAGTCCAATGAAGCATTGGTTTTAGAGTGAGTAGCCTGAGATAGATGCTGTCTACTACATTGGTTTTAGGTGTTACTAATGGTTTGCTCTAAAGTGCTGTGGGTCAACCCTAGAGCTTCACCATACTAGCCAAGTGCTTTAAGACCCAGCTGTCTCACTAGTCCTGCTAACAATTATTGAACTCTCTGTTCCCAAATGCCACAAGTATTTACTGGGGAAGCACCAGCTTGTGCATCCCAAGAGGCTCACTGTAACCAGGAGAAAGCAAAGTACACAAAGAGAAGGCAGACGACCCTCCTCTCTCTGAGAAAATACAGAGTGGAAATGGGGACCATTTCCAGGAGGAAGGTATTGAGATGAGATTTGAAGAGGCAAATTCCTGTTCTGCTAGAAGGGGATGGGGGTCTAGAGTTTAGAAGTTGGGACAGATATTTGGTGTTCAAGAACACTTTTTGCACTTCTTAATAACTTGGGTTCAAATCCAAGCACCTACATAGTGGTTCCCACCATCCTATAACTACAGTTCCATGGATCTAATGTCCCCTTCCAGTCTCTAGGGGCATACATGGCACAAACATACAGACAGACAAAACACCCATATATGTATTGTTTTTTAAAGGGAATCATGAGAATGATTGAGGCAAGTAGTAACAGAAAGGACAAGGAATTTGAGACAGTTACTTATCCTGTCCCCCCCCCTTTTTTTTTTTTTACAATGCTGGCTCTTTATTCCTTTCAAAAATCAGAAAGCCAGGATCAAAGAGATGGCTTCATGGTTAAGAAGCTCAAGGAGATCTGGAATAAGGACCCAACAGTCCATGTAGGCACAGCAGCCTAACTGTAATTAAACCTGGGAATTTAGAGAAAGAAAATCCTAGAGCAAATAGAATTGCAAGACTACCTGCCTCAGTAAGTTCTGTTTTGATTTAAAGACCCTGTGCTGTTTTGAATGGAGAATGTGGAGTCCTCGTAGGCTAATACTATAGGGTGAAAAAGGTCAAGGAAAAAGCACCCTGACTCTGACTTGACCCCAGGACCAGCGCTTGAAATCCTACCAATCCCTGGGCTTGTCCTCAAATCAGGCTACAAAAATTCACCAATCTCAAGTCACCCTAGAAAGATCTGTTTCCCAAGAACCCCTATTTGTAGCTCTGTGCCCTGTTCAGTTTGCTGCTGCTTCTTACCCCAGGGGCAGCCACACTGCTGGATTCTTTCTTCCTAATAAATCTCTTGAGTGTGGTGTGACATTTTTTCTGGAGTGGAACAAGCTGCAACACTTACCAGGGAAACTTCCCACTAGCAGAGCAGAGCTGTATCATTTCATCTGGCCTGAGCAGAGCAGTAATAACTTTGCTGGGGAAATTCTATAGTTGTTACACTTGCTTTGGGGAAACCTTTCCCTGGAGCAGAACTGTAAGCTGCTATGTTTACAGTAACTTTGGGGTATTTTTTTTTTTTTTTGGCTACTGACTGCCAGGATACCTTTCCATCTGAGCTGCAATACTTACACATATAATTGAATGTTTGGGTCCCAGTATTAGGAACTGTCTTGGAAGTAATAAGAGGTGTGGCCTTGTTTGGCATGTGTCACTGAGGGTGGGCTTTGAAGTTTCAAAAGCCCACACAGTTCCCCTGTTAGCTCTCTCTGCCTTGTGCCAATGGATCAGATGTAAGCTCTTACCTACAGCTCTAACAATAGCACCATGCTTGCCTGCCTGCAGCCGTGTTCCCTAACATCATGGTCATGGACTCTAACCCTGTGGAACCTTGAGTCCCCAAATTGAATGCTTTTCCTTATATTTAACTTTGTCAGGGTATATTCTCAGAGTAATAAAAAGTAACCAAGACAGAGCCTATGCCAAAAATTGAATAATAAAAATGAACAACATTGGGCTCCCATCCACACAGGGAGATAAGTACACGTGGATCACCTGCCCCCCAAACACACCCATATACAGGTGAACCTGCACACACTTATGAACGCACACTATGCCCACATATGCATATGAAATAAAACATCTGAAACTCAAGTTGGTTTGTCACCTTCAGATTCTTATTATCAGTGGGCACATGGCTGTTTATGATGGGTGATAGATACTAATTTTGGGGGAGATGATGCAGAATCAAAGACTTGGACAGAGGCCAGCCAGACTTACCTCTCCGTATTTGGCTTTGTAGCCTTAGTCAACTCTGAACCTGGAGGCAGGGTTGTACCCCTTCTGACCACACCCTGTCCTTGCATTGTGAAGCCAAGGCAGGTTGAGTGATCTCATAGATATCAAGGGGGCACCTCTCTCTCTCTCATTCTGCTCATGCTAGTCCTGGCTGGGCCTCTTTTTCCTGCACCCCGGAGTAAAGTTGTCAACTTTGTCAATCATCCTCATCGAATCTACTTGCAAGACGGATGTAAATGGTCCCAAGCGCATGGAATCCCACAAGCCGCTTGACCTGAACCCTCGCTCAACCCCAGTACACAAGAATCTGCTACAAGAGCCCTCCTGTGTGGTTGGTAACAAGCTGCCAACAAAGATGAGCTCTGTGGTCATTGACATGGGTTCTGGCACGTGTAAGATGGGCTTCGCAGGACAGACTCGGCCCAGCTACATCGTGGCCAGTGTCGTGGGCTACCAGCCCAAGAAACAAACCACAATGGGGCAGCCCAAGGTGGACACTTATATTGGTGAGGCAGCCCAGGCTTGCCAGGAGTTAACCCTGATGCAGCCTGTTCGTAATGGTATTGTGGTGAACTGGGAAGCAGCTGAGATCATCTGGCGCCACATCCTGGAGAACGACCTCCAAGTTGCCACCCAGGACCATCCTCTGCTGTTCACGGACCCGCCCTTCAACCCTGCAAGCAACCGCGAGAAACTGGTGGAAGTAGCCTTCGAGTCTCTGCACTCCCCTGCCATATATGTGGCCTCCCAATCCGTGTTGTCAGTCTATGCCAATGGGTGCGTTAATGGGCTGGTGGTAGACACAGGCCACGGGGTCAGCTACACAGTGCCAGTCTTCCAAGGCTACAACCTACCCAGTGGCATCCAGCGCCTTGACCTGGCTGGCCACTACTTGACTACCTTCCTGGCAGAGAAAATCTTGAGATCTAGCTTGCCACTGAAGAAGGAAGACGTGGACACCATGGAGAGTATCAAGCATCAATACTGCTATGTGGCCTCAGATTTCCAGAAGGAGCAAGGGCGCCCTGATGACAAATTCCGGCGGTGCCTGAAGCTGCCAGATGGACAGATGATCACAGTGGGGAAGGAGCTCTTCCAGTGTCCTGAACTACTGTTCCATCCCCCGGAGACCTCGGGACCTTCATCTTTGGGCCTCCCCAGGATGGTGGAACAGAGCCTTTGCACGGTGCCACGGGAGCTGCAGGCCGAAATGGAACAAAATGTGCTGCTGTGTGGAGGCTCCTCTCTCTTCTCTGGCTTCGAAAGTCGCTTCAAGGCTGAGCTGCTGCAGTGTCTTAGTCCAGACGCCTACGTGGTTGTGGCTGCCCAACCCAATAGGAACCTCTCAGTGTGGACTGGGGGATCCATTCTAGCCTCACTGTGTGCCTTCCAGTCCCGCTGGATCCAGCGTGAGCAGTACGAGGAACAAGGTCCCGATATAGTGCACCGCAAGTGCTCTTGATTCATCGCAGGGTGGAGAGTGATGTGGGAATAAAACTTCCAAAGTGAGCACTTTCCTTTCATGTTGCATTCTCTCCCATCCCACTCACTGAAAGCCACCTAGGAGCCTCAGGTATGAACCCCCTTGCAGAACAATGGCCGCTGGAACTTGACCCTCACACATTCCTGGGTGAAATCAGAACTAAAGCACCTCCTCTAATCTACACCTTTGAGGCATCCCGATTCTCACCCATTCCTCCACAAGGATCCCTAACATAATACCATTTCCTAATCTCATCAACCCACCCTCCCGGCATCCTCAAGTGTGTGTGTGTGTGTGTGTGTGTGTGTGTGTGGAGATACACACCCACAGACTATCATTCTGACAGGGATATGATGGAAATTAGATGATTTGTAGTTTTCCAATGTTAGTTTCTAAGTTTTCCAAGGTTAGTGGATTTGGATGTATTTTCTGTGTGTATTGACCAGTTACATTTCATCTTCTCAGAACTGTTAGTTCATTAGCTCACTTAGTAACTGGATTGTCTGATTTTTGTTTGTTTGCTTAGTCTTTTGATTTCTTTATATATTCTAGGCATTAGCACTCTGTCAGATAGGTTGTGTGCAAAGATATTCTTTCATTTTGTGGGGTGCTTATTGACACAATTGGTTTTTGTTTGTTTGCTATGCAGGAGCCTTTTAATTTCATGAATTCTTAATTGACAGTTGTTGGCCTTATTTCTGGAACAACTGGAGTCCGGCTGAGAAAATCTTCCCCTGTGCCTATATTAAATTGTTTTTCCATATTTATTCTTTATGAATGTGTTGTCTGAATATCTTATGTGCATTACATGCATGCCTGATGAGCATGAGTTTAGAAGAGAGCATAAATTTTCCTAAGGTTGAATTTATAGGTGGCTGTTATCCACCATGTGGTTTCTGGGAACTGAATCCAGTTCATTGTTGAGAGAACAAAATTGCTCTCAACTCCTGAGTCATCTCTCTGGCCTCCTCTTTTAGCAGGTTAAGATTGTCAGTTCTTCATTGAAGGTTTTTGATAGCTTCAAAGTTGATACACCTAATTTCATTCTTATACATATATCTCTAATTATTTTTAGTTTTATTTTTGGTGTATGAGTGCCTTGTTTGTATACATGTATATGTACCATGCCATTGCCTGGTGCCCATAGAAGAGAGAGGGGAGTCAAAACCTCTGGAATTGGAGTTATGGATGACTGTGAGCCACTATGTGGGTACTGAAAATCAAACTTTGGTCTTCTTCAAGATCAACAAATTCTATTAATCTTTGAACATCTTTCTAGCTCCCAACCCCTTCTATGAGACAAGATCTCTCTGCTCAGCCCTATCTGTCCTGGAACTCCTTGGTATGTCAGGATGGTCTCAAATTCATGGGGATCCTGAGTTTTGGAACTAAAGGTACAAGCTACTACACCTGGCTGGTCTGTTCACTTTTACCAATACCAGTTTTTAGAGAGGCTATCACAGAGATAGTGGGCATCTGCCGAGAAACGTCATCTATTAGCTCTAAACTGAACCATTGTGCACATGAGCTCACAGGAGATGTGAATGCATGCTTAAGATTTACACACAAATTAACTATAATGAAATTTGACAAAAAAATCTTACCCGGAAATATAGTGAGAGTTCACACATCAAATAAAGGATATTTTCAGCTGCTATTTTGTTCTAAATGTTAAACACAGGGTTGCTTCCCAGCAACTAATGGCTGCTAAGATGAGAGCATAAACAAAGGAAGAAAATGATGTAGGTCATTGGAGGGCACCGATCTGTGAAAAATAAGGGTCAGGGAAGGAGACCATATTTCATAACTCAAATAATAGTTTGTTATGGTAAATGATGAACTGGGTGTTAGCGGATTCAGCATGAGTCAGGGAATTTCTGGACTTTGCCTGATCATTGTGATCATTGGTTCTCTATTCTGGCTCTTGTTGAGTATTCTGTAATTTTGAATGTTACAGCATGGGTCTCACTCTGCATTTTTCATGGTTAATGGCTGCTCTACAAATGAAGCTGCTTCCCCCTGCCTTGGACTTTGGAATGGAACACCCAGAGCATACACATGAGTTCTGACTGTCATGGGTCCTTCTAGAATCTTAGCTTCACATCAAACTGTGGATCTTCTGAGACACACCCCTGATAGCATTTCCAATGGTATTCAGACAAATAGCTTTTTGATAGAGGCTGGACCAAATATGTCCAACATGGTTTCCTCCCAGGAACCTTAATGTTTGGGGATATGAGTAACGTCATTACACCTGAGGCTGAGATGACCTTATCCCTGAGATTCTGAACCTGAAATGCAGAGCCACGAGGCAGATAATGTCCCAGATTTTTTTAGTGTTGTAAAGTCACCTGGAAAAAAAGGAACTGGGGCCAAATGAGTGACATCTCCAGTTAGCAACAATAATAAAATAATATCAAAATAATATTATAATGATAACAATAATGATGTACTAATGCCAACATTCCACAGAAATTGGCAGGTGCTTCCTGTCATAGATGCCAGCATTTCACAGAGGGTGACTGTGCTTCCTGCTGTAACTGTCTCCATTACACAGTAGAGATAGATGGTTTGCACACTTGGTCACTTTTGACCTGATTGAAGATGTGTGACTCTGCTATTTTCATTCTTTGACATTTACACCACATCCACCTCTTTTTCCATCTTTTCGGAATTTTCTATAAACATATTTGCATATTGTTGCCACTTAGTACAGAGCTTCTGATCTCAAACTCCTAGTGGATGATGGGGAATCTCTCAGTGACAATTATTTTCTTTTCCCTGGGAGGTGGGGCATGATAAGCACTGTTCAAGAGAAGCTTCATTACAGGCATGGGAACCACTGCAGGGCATTTCCCAGAATGAAGAATCTGTTTAACTCTGAACGTACAAGCTCACAGTCAAGAAACAGGTTTGGGTGTGGTGGGTCAGATACGTAAAATGATGAAGACACAGAAGGACTGGAAGGCTCTGGTGGCATTGAGTTAACCAGGTTTGTGTTTAAACCTGTTCTGTGAAATTAGATATCGGCTCAGGATGAGGGAAGTGGAGACATTCAGCTTGACAAGATACCTATGCTAGCCAAACTGAATTAGCACTATTCACACTAAAATTAAACAAAGGGGGAAGAAATGAAAATGATGAAATCTGCTTGAAATCAAACCCAGAAGAATCTCTGTAACCCATAAGAAGAGCAACTCTTTGTATTCATGAAGCAGAGGCTCTTTCAGTGCCCGTAGACGTTGTCACTGGAGACACAGAATGGAGACTTTTTTCTGTCTGTGGGAAGCTACTTTGGGATGCATGCAATTCTCTCCTCTTCATCAACTTGGGGATGAATTACCTTCAAAATCTAGCTACCTCCAGAATTTCACATAATAACCTCAGTCTTCACCCAGAAAGAATATGTTTGTAGTTTCTCGCATTTTTCATATCAAGGTTATTTTTGGTCCTATGTTTATTAAGGATGAATGGAGCACCAGGTTAAGATGTTTTCATATGACAATTCTTTCAGTACAAATGCCAAAGGTAATTTGTAATAAATGGCCTATATATTCAGAATGTCTGGGCCTCATAAAAGATATATAGCCTTCATCAATCCTTTTCTTTCCAGAAATATAGACTGAATTTATTTTGTGAGGCAAAATTTTGGGTAGTCTAGAATTTAGTTACTGTTTAGCTGAGGGTGGACCTTGAAACTCATGCCTCTACTTCCTGACAAGTACTAGGATTCTAGGCATGGAACATAAATACAAAAGTGGATTATCCAGTACAGCTGCATTGGCTTATTTTATGTGAACTTGACACAAGTTAGAGTCATTGGGGAAGAGGAAGTCTCAAATGAGAAAATGCCTCCTCAAGGTTGGGCTGCAGAGAAGCCCATAAAGCATTTTCTTATTTAGTGACTGCTATAGGAAGGCCTAGCACATTGTAGGAGGGCCCACCCCTTTCTTGGCTGATGGTTCTGGGTTCTATAAGAGTCCAGGATGAGCAAGCCATGAAGGGCAAGCCAGTAAGCAGCGCTCTTCCTTGGCCTTTTCCTCAGCTCCTGCCTCCAAGGTCTTCTTTCTTTCTTTCTTTCTTTCTTTCTTTCTTTCTTTCTTTCTTTCTTTCTTTCTTCCTTCCTTCCTTCCTTCCTTCCTTCCTTCCTTCCTTCCTTCCTTCCTTCCTTCCTTTCTTTCTTTCTTTCTTTCTTTTTTTGAGACAGGTTTTCTCGGGAGCTTTGGAGCCTGTCCTGAAACTCACTATGTAGACCAGGCTGGCCTTGAATGCACAGAGATTTGCCTGCCTCTGCTCCAGAGAGCTGGGATTAGAGGCTTGTGCCACCACCATCAGGCTACAAAACTACAGAGAAACCCTGTCTCAAAAAAACCACATTGAGAAGCTCGGAGGGCAGGTACATAGGGATGAAAGAAGAATGGGATTGAGATGCGTGATGCGAATGCCACAACGACCAAATAAAAAGTAAGTTAAACATTGAGTTACCATGGTCGTGGCGCCTTTTCACAGCAAGAAAAAACCTTAACTAAGATACCAACCAACACATAGTCAGATTTTATGTTCCTATACTCCACAAGCACAATGTCCTTTAATATTACCAATATTCTCTCTCTCTTTCTTTCTTTTCTGTTGTTTTACAAGAAAGGGTTTCTCTGTAGTTTTGGAGCCTGTACTAGAAATAGCTCTTATATATTAGGCTGGCCTCAAACTCACAGAGATCTGCCTGGCACTGCCTCCCTAGTGCTGGGATTAAAGACATGCACCACCACTGCCTAGCCCATATATTATTTTCCCATGAACTTTTGGATGTTACTATTTTTTATTGCATTCTATTAGTGAATTTTTATTATAGTTAGGAAGGAAGTATTAACAATTCCAACGGATAAATCACATGACAGATATTTGCGTGGTCTGGGTACAGTAAATGAATTTATACAGATCAAATGCTAGTACAAAGTTACCCACTCTTTGTTTTGCATTGTTTGAAATTGGCATATTACAATTACGTGGTTGCGGAAGTAGAAACTGAGCTACATATTTACACTACAATATATAATAAACCACAACAGTTCCTTGCAAATGACTGTCATTTTGTGGAAAAGCCTTTCTTTGACTTCAGTCCAGAGTCAAGGAAACTTCCAGAAATGTCCTTACTGATCAATTTTGTATCTGCAGATTATTATTTCCTTCACACACAGTTTAAAACGTTTTCTGACTTGATGCATGCAAATATCCTGACTATTTATAGAACTGTTCCATAAATAACTGCAGTGATAATACTTGCATGTTTTAAAATTCATTCTTGTATTATACGCTTTTAATAATTTCATAAATTCATATGTATCATGTAAAAATGTTCTTCAAGTTTAGTGAATTCATTTGATTTTGAAATATTATAAAAATCATCCTGAGATTTGCAGCCTATTGTGGAATTAGCTCTTGTAGACCAGGCTGGCCTCTAACTCACAGAGATCTGCCTGCCTCTGCTTCTCGAGTGCTGAGATTAAAAGTGTGCACCACTACCATCTGGCTTTGAGGGTTTTTAATATTAGTGGATTATTTAAATTGATACTGACATCTGGGAAATATTGCTTTTAATCATTCTATTTCTTAGTCAAGTTTCGTGCTTTTGTCTCTGAGTCAGTATTATTTCTTTTGGATACACTGTTATACTCCAAATATTTCTCTTAATTCTTTAGGCTATCTTGGTAGGTTTACTACAGCACTTCATAGCCATGGAGAATCATGATATACTCCATTCATCTCTGGGGTAAACTAATGATGTTGCCAGTTTCATTCTTTTATTTGTCTTTCCCTACTGTTTTATAGCACATGCAGTTAGTTAAGAATTCTGTAATGATACTAAATACTTCTGGCATTAAAATTAATTATTATTCTCTGATTTTACAGGAATTATATCAACAGAGAATTCATAGTCATCCTTATCTTTTGGCAGAAACAGCCAAAGGACCTGGTAGACTCATGTAGGCCCCACGCTTTCCATTTCAGTCTCTGTGAGCCTATGTGAGCCATGCTTAGTTGATTTGGTGTGGTGTGTTCTCTGCAGTCCTCCATCCCTTCTTCCATAGTCTTTCCTACTTGGCCTTCCTTGATCTCTGAGGGGCGGGACCTTTTGAAAACCTCAATATAGATTTTCTTCCCATGTAGTGTCTGGTTGAGTGTCGGCCATATGATGTGGGAGTGTCATATCAATCTGTTGATTTCATTGGTTAATTAATAAACTGCTTGGCCTGATAGGTTAGAACATAGGTGGGTGGAGTAAACAGAACAGAATGCTGGGAGGAAGAAGGCAGTGAGGTAAGACACCTCAGACAGATGCCATGCCTCTCCTCTCCAGGGCAGACGTGATGGAGCTAGCCGCCAGGTCTTACATGCTGAATCTTTCCCGGTAAGACACACATTAATAGAAATTGGTTAATCAAGATGTGAAAGTTAGCCAGTAAAAGGCTAGAGCTAATGGGCCAAGCAGTGTTTAAAAAAATACAGTTTCTGTGTAATTATTTCGGGGCATAAGCTAGCCAAGCGGCCGGGAGCCGGGTGGCAGGAACACAGCCCGCAGCTCCATCAACAGCCATAGGAAGTCTCTCTGAAGGAAACTGGACAAGGCATTGATCTATGAGTATAGCCGAATATCATAAGGAATCATTTTATTGATTTTTCCCCAGAAATGTTTAGGTCTCTGGGCTATCCAGTTTCTATTGCCTGGCTTTCCAGGCAGTATGGAGCAATGGCTCTCTCTTTTGGTCTAGGTCTCAAATTAAATCAATTAAATCAGACATTGGTTGTCCACTTCCACAAGTTCTTGCATATCTTGCAGGGAAAACAGATTGCAGGCTGAGGGTTTTGTGACTGGGTTAGTGTTGAGGTTTCTCTTTCTGTAGCCTGCAGACTACCTTCTTGCTCCATAGAGATTAGACTGTAAGGATGAAGGCTCCTTGCAGGCAACAATTTGACCTCTCTACTATTAATGAGCTGTGTGGATGTTGTCCTCAGCAATAGGCCCCACTGTCAGTTTTCAGAGAGCAACCTTATGTCATAGCACTGGCCTAGAGTCTTTAGAAAATTTCTAAAGGAACCCCCTCAGGCAATAATTCAATAGAATGCATCATGGTTGCATCACTGGAAGTCTTGACTGGCAACAAGAGATGGTCAGTACAGAATCTATATTCTTTGTTGCTAGGAATCCTCACTAGGTCACTCTCATAGGTTCCAGGAAGTTTCCTTTGCATTAGGTTGCACACAGACTTCCATATGCCCCCCAAATGCAGCTATCTGTCCCCGAACTCCCTCCTACGATCCCTCCTCACTACCTGATCCATTCTGCTCCCATCCCAACCTGCCCTCAGTTCACCGGCAAATTCTGTCCTATTTTCCTTGCCATTGAGATCCAGGCTTCCCTCCAAGACCCTGTCTCTTTCCCTAACCTCTCTGGTCTGTGGATTGAAGCTTGATTATCATTTGCTTAACAGCTAATATCCACTTATATGTGCATATATGCCTTGTTTGTCTTTCTGGGTCTCTGCTACCTGTCAGGATTTGTATTTATTTCCTACAAGTTTCATGATGTTATTATTTTTTAAACAGCCCAATAATATTCCATTGTGTAAATGTACCACATTTTCTTTATATACTCTTCAGTTTAGGGACATCTAGGTTGTTTTCAGTTTCTGGCTATTATAAGTAAAGGCACAATGAATATAGTTGAACAAGTGTCCTTGTGGTATAATGGTGCCTCACATTCTCACCATAATGAACTGTCATTTGTGTTATTGATCTTAGCCATTCTTACACATGTAAGAGAGAATCTCAAAGTAGTTTTAATTTGCATTTTGTGGATGGCTAAGGATGTTGAGCATTTCTTCGAGTGTTTCTCAGCCATTTAAGGTTCCTCTATTGATTATTCTTTGTTTAGATCTGTGTCCCATGTTTAAATGGGGGTTATTTGTTTTCTTGGTATCTAGTTTCTTATNTATGTATATTTTGGATATTTTCACTCTGTCAGATGTGGAGTTGGTGAAAATCTCATTCTGTAAGCTGCTGTTTTGCCCTATTGACAATTATCTTTGCTTTACAGAAGTTTCTCAGTTTCATGAGGCCCAATTTATTGATTATTGATATTAGTGCCTGTGCAGGAAGATGTCTCCTGTGCCAATGCTTTCAAGGCTATTCCTTACTTTTTCTTCTATAAGTTCAGTGTGTCTGGTTTTCTGTTGGGGTCTTTAATCCACTTGAACTTGAGTTTTGTGCATGGTGAAAATAGGAATCTATTCTTCAATATGCAAACATTTTGTTAGAACAGTACCATCTGTTAAAGATACTTTCTGTTTTCCAGTGTGTATTTCTGGCTTGTTTATAAAATATCAAGCATCTACAGGAGTATGAATTTTTTGTCTGGGTCTTCAATTCAATTTTTATGCCAATACCATGGAGCTTTTGTTGTTACAGCTCTGCAGTACATATTGAAATCAAAGGTGATGGTACCTCCAGATCTTTTATTGTTTTAGTTTCAGGCAGGCTTCTTTTATAGTTCAAGATTGTTTTGGCTATTCTGGGCTTTTGGTTTTTCTGTATGAAGCAGAGAATTGTCATTTTAAGATCTGTAAAGAATTGTGTTGTAATCCTGATGAGGATTGCACTGAATCTGTAGATTGCTTTTGTAGATGGCCATTTTTCTATGTTAATCTACTGATTTATGGGCATGGGAGAGCTTTCTATCTTTTGATATGATCTTCAATTTCTTTCTTCAAAGACTTTTTTTTTTTTAATCATATACGCCTTTCACTTGCTTGGTTAGAGTTACCCCAAAGTATTTTATATTGTTTATGGCTATTGTGAAAGGCATTTTCCCTCTTATTTTTTTCTCAGTCCATTAGTCATTATATATATTAGAGGCCTACTGAGATTATGAGTTATTGTTGTTTCTAATCACTTTACTAAAGGTGTTTATCAGCTGTAGGAGTTCCTTAGTAGAATTTTTAATGTTGCTTATGTATGCTTTCATATTATGTAAAAATAATGATACTTTGAATTCTTCATTTCCAATTTTTTATCCCCTTGTTCTACATCAGTTGTCTTATTGCCCTAGCTAAAACTTCAAGTATAATATTTAATAGATATATAAAGAATGGACAGTCTTGTCTTATATTTTATTTTAGTGGAATTGCTTTGAGATTCTCTTCATATCATTTGTTGTTGGTTATAGCCTTGCTGTAAAATGACCTTTATTATATTTAGGTAGTCTTTTGTATCCATAATCTCTTCAATGCTTGACACAGTGGAAATAAGAAAGATGTGGGTAATGTTGTTAAATTTTCATATTCTATGTTATCACTCTCACATGGGAATTCTTCTGTTGCCTCTCACAGGTTATTTTAACAAGTATCTACTCACTCTTAATTGCAGCCATATCTCCTACAGATGGAAATTAGGGGAAAGGAAGGTGTTGTGTGCTGCCAGAGGTGGTGGTATTGAAATGTAGCACTCTGGGCCAGTGACATCTATGGCACTGGTCCTGAGAACCAGTGACATCTGCAGGAGCAGGCACTCTCATATGTAAAAGAAATACTACTAAAGCTTAAATTCCACATCAAACACCCACACTGATAGTGGAAGACTTCAACACCCCACTCTCACCACTGGACAGGTTTGCCAGACAGAAACTTAACTGAGAAAAAAGGAACTAAGAGATGTTATGGCTCAAATAGACTTAACAGACATCTGTAGAACATTCCATCCAAACATAAAAGAATATACCTTCTTCTCAGCACCTTATGCAATCTTCTCAAAAATTGACCATGTACAAGGTAACAAAGTGGTCCTTAACAGATACAAAAAATAGGAAAACCCCACGTATCTTATCAGATCATCATGGCTTAGAATTAGAATTCAACAGCAACACTAATTTCAGAAAGCCCCCAAACACATGGAAATTAAACAATGCTCACATGAATCATCAATGGGTAAAGGAAGAAATAAATAAAGAAATTAAAGTCTTCCTAAAATTCAATGAAAATGACCAAACCACATACCCAAATTTATGGGACACAATAAAAGCAGTGTTAAGAGGAAAGTTATTAGCACTAAACGCCTACATAAAGAATTTGGAAAAATCCCATACTAGTGAGTTAATAGAATACCTGAAAACTCTTGAACGAAAAGAAACAAGCTCACCCAGGAGAACTAGATGGCAGGAAATAATCAAATTGAGAGCTGAAATAAATAAAATAGAAACAAAAAAAAGACAACAAAAATAATCAATGAGACAAGGAGTGTATTCTTCAAAATTATCAACAAAATAGACAAACCTTTATCCAAACTAACCAAAAGGCAGAGAGAGAGAATATACAAATAAACAAAATCAGAAATGAAAAGGGGAACATAATAACAGACATGGGTGAAATCCAAGGAATCATCAAGTCATACTTCAAAAACCAGTACTCCGCAAAATTGGAAAAGGTAAAGAAAATAGACAATTTTCTAAATAAGTATTATTAACCAAAATTAAAGCAAGATCATACAACAAATGAAATAAACTTACAACTGCTAAAGAAATAGAAAGTCATCAAAAGTCTCTCAACCAAAAAAAATCCCAAAACCAGATAGTTTCAGTGTAGAATTCTATAAGATTTTCAAAGAAGAACTAATACCAGAACTCTTCAAATTGTTACACACAATATAAACAGAAGGAAAAATTGCCAAATTCTATTTATGAGGCTACAATTACTCCGATACCTAAACCACCCAAAGACTCAACCAATAAAGAGAATTATAGACCAGTCTCACTCATGAACATTGATGCAAAAATACTCAGTGAAATACTAGCAAGCTGAATATAAGAACACATCAGAAAAATCATCCACCATGACCAAGTAGGCTTCATTCTAGAGATGTAGGGATGGTTCACATATGAAAATCTGTCAATATAATCCACCACATAAACAAACTGAAAAAAAAACATGATCATCTCATTAGATGCTGAAAAAAAGCCTTGACAAAATACAACATCCCTTCATGATAAAGGTCTTGGAGAGAGCAGGGATACAAGGAACATACTTAAACATAAGAGAGGCAATATACAGCAAGTTAACAGTCAACATCAAACTAAATGGAGATCCCACTCAAGGTGATCCCACTGAAATCAGGAACAAAACAAGATTTTCAACTCTCTCCATATATGTTCAATATAGTACTTGAGGGTCTAGTTAGAGCAATAAGACAACAAAAGGAGATCAAGGGGATACAAATCAAAAAAGAAGAAGCCAAATTCTCACTATTGCTGATGATATTATAGCTTGCATAAGTGACCCTAAAATTCTACCAAGAAACTCCTAAAACTCATAAACACCTTCAATAATATAGTAGGATACAAGGCTAACTCAAAAACAAATCAGTAGCCCACATTTATACAGATGATAAATGGGCTGAGAAAGAAATCAGAGAAACATCACCCTTCACAACAACCACAAATAACATAAAATATCTTGGAGTAACTCTAACCAAACCAAACAAATAGATCACCTGCTTTTGTAGCATTATGAGCCTGTGAAATGTCCACACTGCTTTCCCCTAGCAAATAGGTAAGTATACTATTAGAATATACATTTGTTCAAAGACAGGGTTTCTGTTGACTTCATATATGGCAAAGGCAAAGGCCAGAGAAAACATAATTCTGAGTTGGTATTCTCTAAAAAGTATACAGTTTTATTATGGCCCAGGATCTACAGATGATCATTTTGTAGTAAATACAAGGAGTATTATGCACTGAATAATTCTCCCCCCTGTCCCCTGCCAAGTTTGAAACAATCCCTCTCTTTTGCAAGTGTAGGATGAGAAGAAATGCCTGGAAATTTGAAAGAGTGTCAACAATTCATGAAGTTGGTCTCACAAAGTGTGCCATTTTCTTTTTTGTTGAGTTTTTTCATTTATTTATTTATTAAAGATTTCTGTCTCTTCCCCACCACTGCCTCCCATTTCTTTCCCCCTTCCTCAATCAAGTCCCCCTCCCTCATCAGCCCAAAGGGCAATCAAGGTTCCCTGCCCTGTGGGAAGTCCAAGGACCACCCACCTCCCTCCAGGTCTAGTAAGGTGAGCATCCAAACTGCCTAGGCTCCCACAAAACCAATACGTGCAGTAGGATTAAAAACCCATTGCCATTGTTCTTGAGGTCTCAGTAGTCCTCATTGTCCACTATGTTCAGCGAGTCCGGTTTTATCCCAGGCTTTTTCAGACCCAGGCCAGCTGGCCTTGGTGAGTTCCCGATAGAACATCCCCATTGTCTCAGTGTGTGGGTGCACCTCTCGCGGTCCTGAGTTCCTTGCTCAAAGTGTGCCATTTTCAATGTTAACACAGACTCTTCTATCTTGTTGTATGAATGCTTACTTGGAAGCCATAGTTGAGATGACAGACCCCAGAATTGTTCTGTCCATCCATAGCCCCATCATCCACTATTCATTATGACACTAACATGAAAAGTACAAATGAGCTTACAGCATGTCCAGAACCTCATTGCAATGTTCTTTGTCCACAGGCCTCTATACCACACTGCTGGTGAATACACAAGCTGTCACCACATCTCCATCATTGTCATTCTGCTACATTTTCCAAAAACACCTGGGCTGAGTGAAATGGCCCATGAGAATGGGGTGTATATAGGAGCCAGCAAAAGAAAGTAAAAATGGACATATTTGCAATGCCTGGAAAATTCTATGCCTGAGCAGTGTAACTTGTGATGTGTTATACAGAAAAACATCCAATAGGCACCAACATACACATGCCTGCTTTTATGACAGTTGTCCACTATAGATAACACACTTGCAGCAATGATTCTTTTCTTTCCAGGTGGTTCTACTCCCTTGGAGGAATATGGGATACACTTCCCTGGTGTTGTACATCTGTGGTCCTCAATGCTAGCTATAAATACAAGGTGGAAGATAAATTGGAGAACACCTCATGCTCAGATACCATGATATAACCCACTCAGACATTAAGTCCCCTGATAGGAAGTTATGTTGCACAAATTTTTAGTGACACCAAACTGTTTGGGGAACACCCCTAGAAATGAGGTCAGTGGACTGTGTCAGAAGATCAATGCAGCTTGAAGTGAAGGCTGTGGAAGGACACATGTAGACAAAGCTCATAAAGAAACACTGGGAACTCTATATCCAAGTCCAGTTCAGGGAGAGACAGTCTAGATATATATCAGTGGTAAACCACCAAAAATGAACAGTATGTCATATGTCAAAGATACAGAGTGCTCATATAGGGACCGTGCTCCCATTGTATGGAGAATCAACAATTAATCCAAATCCAGCAATTCCTTCCCAAAAGGAAAAAAGGGGACAATGTTGAAACATAGTCAAAAGCATGGGTGAACAATGTCTTGGGGAACTGTGAGCAAGGCTCCAGGATAAAAGGCATTTTAACTCAGGTGCATTTTGTTCCCTGGATTGCTCTTGTCCATGATTTCATGCCTCTTGTTACAATCACTTACATTCAATTTATAAGAATGTCTATTTTTAATTTTTTTCTTTTTCTTTTTTTTAAGACAGGGATTCTCTGTGTATGTAGCCCTGGATGTCCTGGAAGCAGCTTTGTAGACCAGTCTGGCCTCCAACTCAGAAATGTGCCTGTCTCTGCCTCCAGAGTTCTGGGATTAAATGTGTGTACTACCACGACCTGGTGACATGTTGATTCTCCCTCTGGTGAAAGGATATGCTGAGTGCTATTCTCACTGTACCCTGAATCCAGATATGGCCTTCTGCTCTGCTTTCATACTTTTCTGCATACTGAAGAAATCCAGTTCTTTCCAATTCGGTGTAATTTTTCATAAAGAATATACTATGTCAGGTCACTGAATAATCAGCTACATATTAAGTTGCTGCAAATACAGGACCTCATTTTATAACCCAACACCAAATGCCAGCTAGAACAACCAATTTGTAGTCAATATCTGGAGCCACATGGAACTACTCGCACTGACTCTATACTCACTTCTCTGCTTTACTCTAAACATCCAAGCAGCCTTTACCTTGTCCCTTCTTCACAACACCTTTTGCTAAATTGGTGCATATTCCTTCAGCTCACACCAGGACTGGGAAAGAACTTCGTTCTAGGAAAACACTTGCAGCCACTGAGGTGGAGGCTTCTCTGTACCCAGGACTCTAGAAAGAATCAGAAGAAGATCCTGGCAAACTTATTTATTATAGTTGACACTACTCCCATCATTCTAGCCAGTGAGGACTCTGCTGAAAGCAGTGGTAGCAGTTCTCAGCTTCTGGCCACCAATTCTGTTTCAAATGTGACAGGCGCATGCACCCACGTCTGATCTAATAGGGTTGGCTCTATTGTGTTGCGGTGGGGAGGTACACGGCCTGCACTCCTTAGTGTTGCAGCTGGTGGGAGTCAGGGATAAATTTCCAACTCATATGACTACAAGACCAGCTCTCCCACAAGCTTCAGACATTGATGGGTGAGCAGGAGGTCATCATTCCCTGCCCATGCCACCACAAGACAGGAGAAGTGGGGAGTGCTCCCCATGCTCACAGCTTTGTGGATGACTTACGCACACCTGTGCTAACAAGGTTGACTCTATTGTGCTGTTCTGGCAAGGTGCCAGACTCACCGTTGTTTCCATATGTTTGGTGGCAGGTGGCATGGACAAGGGAGAGCTTCCCTCTTCCCTTTCTCCCTTGCCCAGTAATACCTGGGGAAGGTAGAATGGCTGGCCCTATGGTCACAAGAGCTCAAGACATTCTTTTCATTGATATCCCTCCTCTCAGATGATTTTAGCTCGTGTCAAGTTGTTAGAAAATGACCCAGCACAATTGACCCCATATCATTTTTTTTTGAGCTCTACATTTTTCTCTGCTCCTCTCCTTGCCTCTCCCCTCCTCTTCAATCCTTCTCCAAGGTCCCTATGCTCCCAACTTACTCAGGAGATCTTGTCTTTTTCTACTTCCCATGTAGATTAGATCTATGTATGCCTCTCTTAGAGTTCTCACACTTACCAAGTTTGACTGTCAGCATGAGGTACAATTTTGTTTGCCTCCAGAACACAGCTTCTCTGTGCTCTCAGGAAACACTTCTCAGAAGATTTCACCTCAACAATGCTGGGTTCTTCTTAATCAACTCTACTTTCTCAGCTCCAGCTGACAAGCATTGATTATCCCAGTAAAACAAAGGTTTGACTTACTATAGTAGTTCTGGTGTCTTGTTAGTCATGACTGATTATTCAGTCCCAGCTATTCAGAATCACAGAATCTTAAGTCAAAATAACAAATGTCTGTGTTCTAAGAACTTGCCTGAGACTGAATTTTAATGTAGTGAATGAATTTCCTTGATGGAAGAGAATTCAAGACTTAATGGCTCCATTATGTGGTCATTAGTAACCACTCTGTTTTATCATTATTGCATTTTTACAGGTAAATAAATTTTAATACATTGCAAAACCACTTCACAGAAAAAAAAAAAAATAACAAATGGCCCAAATAGAGTCTTCAAACTTCACTCCGAAACTTCACAAGCCAAACTTCCATTGTCTGCATCGCCCTCAACATTCTTATAATGTGAGCTCCTACAGAACAGCTCACCAAGTATTAAACACTCAAAGGCTTTTCTTGTACAAAGTTCCAAAGTCCCTCTACAATCATCCTACAACAAAAACAATGTCATATCTGTCACAGCAACACCCCACTCATTGCACCAACTTGTCTTAGTTAGAGTTTCTGTTGCTGCAATAAATCACCATGACCTAAGACCAAGTTGGGAAAGAAAGGGTTTATCTTGCTCACACTTCCACATTTTAGTCCATCCTTGAAGGAAGTCAGGACAGGAACTCAAATAGGTAGGAGGTAGGAGCTGAGGCAAAGGCCATGAAGAGGTATTGCATAGTGGATTACTCAGCCTGCTTTGTTATAGAACTTAGGACCACCAGCCTAGGAATGGAACCATTGACAATGGACTGGGCCCTCCCAATCAATCACTAATTAAGAAAATGCCTTATAGCTAGATCTTATTGACCCATGTTCTTTCTGAGGGGGTTGAGATATGGTTTATTTATGCATCCTTTGCTATCCTGGAACTATGTCTGTAGATCAGGCTGGCCATGGATTCACAGAGAGTTGCCTGCCCATGCCTCCTGAGGGCTGGGATTAAAGGTGTGTGACCCCATTGCTGGCTTGGAGGCATTTTCTTCATTGGGGTTCCTTCCTCTCAGATGAATATCTTGTGTCACGTTGACATAAACCTATGCAGTACTCCAAGAAGCTAGTTCATGCACTAGGGATCAATACTGGTGCCACTGCCAGTGGCCCTATAAGCACAAGCCACACAATTGTTACCCACATTCAGGGGACCTAGTTCCTTCCTATTGATGTTTCCCAGCTGTCAGTCCAGAGTCAACGAACTTCTACTAGCTCAGGTCAGCTGCTCCTGTGCGTTTCTCCATCACGGTCTTGACTCCTTTGCTCATATTAATCACTCCTCCCTATCTACAACTAGACTCCAGGATCATGGCCCAGAGCTTAGCTGTGGATCTCTACATCTGTTTCCTATCAATTACTGAATGAAGGTTTCATTCCCTATGGAGGTATACCTTGTTCAGCCTAGATATAGGGGTCCTTGATCTTACCTCAAGTGTTATGAAATACTTTGCTGACTCCCCATGGTAGATCTCACCTTCTCTGAGGAGTGAATTGGGGTGGGATGAAAGGAAGGTATGGGGAGCAGGAGGAAGGGAGGAAGAGGCAAATGGTATTGATGTGTAAAATAAAAAAGACTGTTTAAAATTAAAAAAAATATGTAGTTCAGGGTACTATTGCTGAAAGGAGAAGTGGACATATATTTCATCCTTAACCCAGAAGCAATATCTATTTTATAACCAGCTGCTAATGAAAATTTAATTTCCTCCAAAGGAGTCTTACTGGAGAAGCCAGCTACTTTTAAGGGTAGGCTACATGCCCAATAGTAGATGGCCAACAGAAAATAAACTCAATGCCATCTTTTCAATTTGGTGTATGTGTGTCTTTTGAGTGTGTTATTACATACATATCTGAATTTAGGTGTTCTTGGAAGCCAGAAGAGGGCAACTAATTCATTGTAGCTATTGTTATAGGAAGGTGTGAACTGCAAGTTGTGGGGAATGGATAGTAAACCCATCTCCTCGGAAAAAAACACACATGACTTTAAATGCTGAGACACCTTTCCATCTTTCTCAATATTCTTTATATCTATTTATCAAAAACATTTTTCTATTTCTCTCTTCTAAATTCTACTTTTGTTGCTCCCAGGATGAAATTGGATTCTCCTTTCTTTCCATAAAGGAGGGCAAATTTGTTTTACAATCTGAAAGCACTATTTCATCCTACTAAAAGACTTACCTCTGTTTTCATTTGCGTTCAAAGTCTCATCTTTACTCAGATATCAATAGAATTACATAGAGTTTATGTCAAATCTTACTGTGCTATTGTGAAAGAAAGAAAGGAAAATGTCCCCTATGAGCTAATGTTCAAGAACATGATCTTATAAAGTATGTGGCTTTGTGGATGATTATACATCACAGTGTACAGAAAAGAAGTATATGACACTGCTGTGCTTCCTCATTAGAAGAAATGATGAGAATCAATAGCCATTCATACAGTTTACATTGTATTGTATTAGGTGTTTCTGTACCAGTTCTGTAGTTGTCAGATACAATTTATGAAATGTGTGTTCAGGAAGATGTTTTCTCCCTTAACTTTTGAAGAGAATTTCTCTCTGGTCTTAACAAAATTATGTAGCACTTGGGGATGAAAATGCATCCCAGTAGGCCTGCACTGGAAGCCAAGATGGACAAGACCTCCACAGCCACCATTATCTTGCCCTTGGTGCTGTGGTAGACAGGGAGGAAGGTGATCCAGACACTGCAAAACAACAGCATGCTGAAGGTCAGCAACTTGGCTTCATTGAATGTGTCAGGGAGATTCCTGGCCAAGAAAGCCACAATGAAGCTCACGAATGCAAGGGAGCCATGGTATCCCAGGACACAGTAGAATGCAGTAATTGAGCCCTTGTTGCACACAATGATGATGTGGCCATGCTCAGAGTGCACATCATTTTCAATAAATGGAGGAGAAAATAGCAGCCAGATTGTAGAGAGAATAATTTGGATGAGCGTACAGATGGCAATGATGTAGTTGGGAACACCAGAAACCAGAAAATACCTCATCCTTATTCCAGGGGCTGTGACTTTGAAAGCAAGCAGCACAGTCACTGTTTTGGCCAACACAGTGGAAACAGCCACAGTGAATACAACTCCAAATGTGATTTGTTGCAGAACACAGGTAGCTGAGTTGGGATGCCCAATGAAAAGCAAGGGACAGAGAAAACAAAAGATGAGTGAAATTAGCAAGATGTAGCTGAGATTCTGGTTATTAGCCTTCACAATGGGAGTGTTGTGATGCTTCACAAATATCCCAAGAACCACAGTTGTGAATACAGAGAAAAATAACGCCATTAAGGTAAGGACCATCCCCAAGGTGTCTTTGTAGTTCAGAAAGATCACAGCTTTTTGAATACACTGGTTCTGCTCTCTGTTGGCATACTGGTCCTCTGGACACTTCACACATTTATCCACATCTGATGGAGACAGAAAACACGATTAGTACAACTTCTGCAATTTATTGACAGAATATTTCAATTCAGTGTGTTGAATAAACATTGTGATATCTGCATCATTTGCTGATGATGTAGCTGAGAGACACTGCTGCATAGCAATACTTTCATTTCATAATACTAATTCATTACCAACCGGGCAATTAAATAAAACAATATGTTGTCTATTTAAGTATTTGTGTTGATGATTTTTTATGTTATCAGAAAATACAAATATTTTCAGTAATTTCTGAATGCTATAATGAATTGACTGAAACTAGGAGTTTAGAGATTAAAATAAATAACTATAGTATTGCACAGAGTATTTTTTTAATATCTCCTATCTCATGGTTACAGAGATGCCTGATTTCTTTCTATCTCTTTTATGAATGCTTTTCCTGACATAGATGTGTCTTCTATTGGAACAAGTTATGTGATACATTTTTTTAGTATGAATTCACCAGCCCAAACACACTGACATAGATGAAACAGAAGGCAGAATCTGTAGAGACCCTTGGAGTCGCCATACAACAGGCTAAGATCAACTTCTCAACTAAAAGGAGATTGATTTGTCCAAGAGGACAATGGGTAGGGAATGAGAGTGAAAGACAGGAGATAGAGAATGGATAGGAGTATTCAATAAGAGAGGAGACAGCTATGGCCTGTAGAAAAATAGCAGTTTATAAAGGTAGAAGGGGAATCCCCTGATAGGACAAATAATTTAGTTTTGATTGAACAGCTTAATTAGGACAGCCACAAAACACTTTTTGGTGAGGAAATAAGTAGTAGAAACTTGTACTGGCTTTTTGGGTCCCTAGTCTATTTGGATGCACAGCATCCTAGGCCTGGATGGAGGAAGGAGGGCCTTGGACTTCCCATAGGACAGGGTACCCTGCCCTGTGTTAAGGCTGGAGGGGGAGAGAGGAGGGTAGGTAGGAGAGTGGGAAGGGAATGGGAGGAGGGGGGAAGTGGTAATATTTGAATGGAAAAATAAAAAAAAAACAGAAAAATAAATATAAAAAATAACAAAATAAATAAATAAATATTTAAAAATTAACAAAACCCACTTTTTGCTAGTTGGATTTCAATACTTTGATAGCTGGACATTAACAGTGAGCCTTGGATGGAATACATGACCATATAAGGTATTAGAGCTTGGTGGCCTATTTTAGGAATTACTAGCAATGTTAGTGTTTCTGTTGATGTGAAGAAAAAACTGAATCATAGTTACTCTTATAAAGAAAAGCATTTACTTGCGTGTCCTAAAGTTTGGATGCTAAGTACATCATTATCATCCTGGGACATGTTGGCATACATGGTGCTTGAGAAGAGGCTGAGTATTCTATCTCTTTGATCCATAGGTAATAGGAAGTAAACGTTGTCACTGTGAATGGCCTAAGCATATGAAATCTCAAAATCTCCCTCTTCTATGAAAAGTTTCTTCCAATAAGACTACTCCAAGAAGGCAACATCTCTGAAATGGCCAATTATTATCATTATTCACTATTACTCTAATATAATGTTCTAACCAAGGCAAAGGGAATGGGGAGAAGGGAAAGACTTTTTAGAGTCATGCTTTCTATTCTCAGGTTGGCAAAAATCCCTTCAGAATCAGTAAGTTATATGAGTCTGTATATCTACATGTGTGTGTACATGTAAAAATAATAATAGAGCTTGAATATCAGAGTTATTAATTTACATGGGGGATACAGGAAAGTGAGTATGAGAGAAGAAAGGTTTATAAATATAATTCTTTTATTTTCAAAGGAAAATATATTTAAAGAAAATAATGTGTTCACTTGTGTCCTCATCAGGCAGTAGGGATGCTATTCTAAAGGTAGATACCTCTGTGCACACTTAACATTAAAAAGTCCTCCATATTTATTCTATCACATTTGGGAACAAATAATGCCTAATAACATTTTATTTGAGACCAAGACTCTGTAAGTGTAGTCTGGTGTAAAGTAGATATTGATATAACACCATGATTATGAAGAGAGGTTATTCAGGCATGAGTGATGGTACAGAAGGTTTCCTTTGAAGAATAGCACTGTATTCATATGTTGTAATTTTCTAGCTGGAAAATTAAGGAAATGTGATTTCAATTGTTTTTATCCATTGGATAATTGCAAAGAGTGATGATGTGCTTCCAGGCTTTAAGCATTTTTTATTTAGAAAGATGAATTTAAAGACACATGTAATTATTTAATTTGTTTAAGTGCTGGAAATTTATTCCAGTTATCAAGAGAATATACTATTCGTGAACAATACCTGGGTCACAGCATCCATGTTACGTGTCTCACAATTGTTTGTAATTCTAACTACAGGGGCATTGGATGACTCTCACATGCACCTGCAATTGTGTATGCATAACCACCCATCTCACATATATACACATATTTAAAGATTTAATAAATTATTTTTGTTTAACTTTTGTTGTAATTTTGTTGTAAATACCCTTTATTCTTATATATTTTGATATTTAAGACAATTTCATTGCAGTTTATTTAATTAATTTGGAGTATGCTCTATGTTCAGGTGCCAACACAATCTTAATGAGTTGGCAACCACTTCATACCACATGGGTCCAGGGATGAGATCACCATCAGATTTAGTGGCAAAAGATTTATCTTGTGAGTCATCTTACCACTCATAAATATTCTTTATAAACCTTAATTTTCTAGAATGTCAGGCAATAGGGGAGAAAACTATCTATTTGCCATTTTATGTAAGCAACTCTAAACAACCATTTAACTAATAGGAGCTGTGTAGGAGATTTGGGTAATTGTGGCTTGTTGCTTTCACAGAAAATGATTTTAATCCTCTACTCCTTGACATTACTATCTGCGTGCTGCATGTAAAAATGATGATTATAAGACTCCATATTTTCTACATCATGTGCTCAAGCTTATTACACTTCCCTAGATTGCCAATCACACTGATCTTTGAAAAAAGGATCTTTGGTCATTGCGTGAAGTCTTCTGTTTAATAAAGAACAGTAGTTGAAAAATTTACAAGTAATGATTTCACCTCTTCATTCATCTTTTAGTGTACTTGAATTTGGTTCCCAAGATATACAAAATAGAGTTTAATTACTCTGATGTCTCTTCAGCATTGATTTTGCAAATACATGGTGGTTATAAAAATATAGTAAAAAAAAGAGATATGAAAATTGAAAGAAAGTAAATATTAATGAAAATTCATGACTGGAATAAAATCTATATGTAGTTATAGAAGATATTAATCACTAATAAAAATCTTATGTAGAACTGGTCACACTGTTGTGTTACTGTGAAAACTGCTTCTTTGAGAAAAGGCCACCTAATATAGACTTTCAATGAGTCAAAGAGGTATGTCATGGTATGAAGCACTTTTAATAACAACTCAGGGTCAGAAATTGGGGTTCAACCTAAAGATCTAAAAATCAAAACATCCAGCCACTGCCTTTTAACTCAACCTCCGTCTGAAATGGCTATCCTGGATCCTGGAATCACAGAAAGAGACTTTGTCTGAGAGCTGTCTCCCCACATTTTTTATTCCCCTTTATTGCTGGGATTAAAGGCATGCACCACTGGGATAAAGGCATGCACTACCCAATTTCTATATTAACTATGGTGGCTACTGGGATTAAAGTTTTTTTTTTTTTTTCCAAAATCTTCTCTATAAGGCTGACCAATGAAATTCCTTTACTCTCAGAACTTCATGTAGTCTTTATTTGTTAAATACAATTAAAATGTTTCTACATTTCCCCTTTTTGTCAAAAAATAATAAAAAGAAGGCTATAATTAATATAAGAAAACTATATACAATAAGTATAACGACTATATATAATTTATACAGGAAAGAAATATACCCACATTATTTAGTCAATTTGCATTTGACAAATTCAGAGAAAATATTTCATATATATGTTATCTTGTTGAGCCCAAAGTCTTATACTTAATTTAGTTCCTATCCTTGACTTTTTTCACAAAGTAAACTTTATGAAGAGTTTCTTCAGTGTCCCTTATCTTCTCTGAACTAGATTGGTCTGCTCTATTTTCCTACAAAGTTGATATGCTAGTTTTCAAGGACTAGAAATTTGCATTACATTGTTAAATGAGCTGTATAGATACTACACCTTGAACAATATTCAAAATATTTGTGCAATCTGTTTTAAGAAAATTAATCTCAAGTTTGTATCAATATACAAAATTTGTTAACAATATACAAAAGTAAAACCAATGTGAAATATTTAAAACTAACATTTGCTTTTAAAAAGTCAACTCAAAAATATACTTTTTTACCTTGTCATATCTGTATTCTCCTTTTTTCTTTTCAGAGTAGATTCAATAATCTACATTTCTATTTTATACTATTTATATCCCGTTTTCTTTCCATTTCTTATTTCCTTATCTCACTTTCTTATTTCTTTCTCTCTTTCCTTTTTTTCTTTCTTTCTTTTGAGACAGGATTTTTCAGTAGCTATGGAGCCTGTCTTGCAACTCAGTCTGCAGTCCAGGCTGACCTTGAACTCACAGAGTCTACCTGCTTCTGCCTCCCAAGTGCTGTGATTTAAAGGTATGCATCACCACGGCATGACTTTTTTTTTTTTTTTTCAAAACAAGGATCTTGTATCTAGCCGGGCGATGGTAGTGCACGCCTTTAATCCCAGCACTCGGGAGGCAGAAGCAGGCGGATCTCTGTGAGTTCGAGACCAGCCTGGTCTACAGAGCTAGTACCAGGACAGTCTTTAAAGCCACAGAGAAACCCTGTCTCGAAAAACCAAAAAAAAAAAAAAAAAAAAAAAAAAGAATCTTGCATCTAATTTCTTTGCTTAGCTTTTTTTCCCTGAATATTAGCCATAACAACTTGTAATGAACATTGCAAACAAAGCATATCCATAATTCATTGAGGGTGGATTTGTGCATACTTATCTAGGCTATATCCTGTTGATTGTGGTTGCTGATAATCTTTTGTTGACACAAAGAAAATTTATAATTAAATTATAGTCAAGTTTTTATTGGAGTATTCTTTGAGGCTGGATCATTTCAGTCAGTAGTCTTAAAGCTGTTCTGAATGCAGAACTCAGAAGAAACTGCAACAAATGTACTCTGAATTGTTGGATCATCTGGGTCATCCATTCTCACTAGAGATTTTTCAGGGAGCCTTTGCCAATGAAACCTTATCTTTCTGGACCCAGAATGAATCCACAGCCTCTTACTTCCTTTGGAAACAAAATTAAAATCTCTTCTCCAAAGCAACATATGTTTTGATTTAAATTTTGAAGTAAAGGCATTTTCAAAATATATAGGTTAGATCAATCCAGCAGCACTAATAAACAAATATGTTTTAGCAGCTATTGTTTCTTTCCCAGAAGTCAAACAATTCAAAGACACCACATTAGCATACAGTATCCAGATTCTCTGTGTATTTTGGATCTTTACATGGAAGCTAAAACAAGGCAGATGGGAGCTGGGAGCTTTAGTTTATCTCTGAAACCAGGAGGCTAGATTTAGTTCCAGCTCCTAGAACTAGAATTCCAATCCCATCTGTGGCTTGGGCCGGTGGATAAAAAGCCTCAAGCAAATGTCATTTTCTTGAATTTGTATCAAAAAAATGTTGGGTACCAAATGAAGCATGATTAATAAATATTCAGGGTCAGCAACTAGGGTTCCACCTGAAGATCTAAAAAGCAAAAGAGCCACAGACTCTTACTTATTCTCAGTTTGAAATGGCTATCCTGCCTCTCAGAATCTCAAAAAGAGACTATGTCTGAGAGCTGTCATATATTCCTCTCTAGGGCTGGGACTAAAGGCATGTACCACTGGGATTAAAGGTATGCACCAACCGAATTCTATATCAGCCTAGGGTAGTTCCTGGGATTAAATATGCATGGCATTGTGGCTACTGGGTTTAAAGGTGTATGTTATCATATTGAAGTCTGTAAGGCTGACCGGTGGGACTGTTTTACTCTCAGATATGCAGGCAGTTTTTATGTATTAAAATACAATTGAAATGCCACTTCAATGATATGACAATTTACTTAAAGTGACCTTGTTAATAATCATTGTCCTATAAAAACTAAGTTAGGAAAGTAATATATTTCATTTCTTCAGTTGACTTTTGGACCATTAGATCATCCCAGTATAACTGAGAGGAGATGATCTATGTGGTGTGAAGGATTTATCTCAATAGCAAAACTTACTTGTCTCATTAGAAACTTCATTTTGTTGGCAGGGACTGCAAACAAAACAGCAGGCTGCCATTCCCTCCTGCCAGAATTTTCTGAATCCAGGACCACAATCAGCACTGCACACAGAGGGCGGCATCTGTGAAAAATCAGACACAAGCTGGTGTCAGGAGTTTTACCTACTCCTATATTTTATTATTATGTTGATATACCAATAAGTCAATTTTATAAACAGCAAAGGAGTGATCAGATTAAACTTAATATATTTTATAATACCAGGCATACAAACGTATGGACACAAACTGATGTAAATTTGAGTAGCTTCCCAAACCTAGAAATTTAGGAGAAAGAATAGGTTATTTGATATGGACAAATACTATAGAGCTTACAAAGTGGTGTTTCTATTTAATTTTCATCACCTTGACATAAAGTACATAATAAATTAGAGGGAACCATAACTAAAATATTTCTCTCCATTGAATTAGCCTACTGTCAAATCATTTAATCATTTTATTAATGGGTAATTGATGTAGGACTGCCCTGCCCACTATGGGCAGTGCTGTTCCTAGTCAGGGCTGTGTGAAAATTCAGAGAAAGCCAGTAAGCTATGTTCCTTCAGAATCTACCATTAATTGTAGTCTCCATATGCCTGCCTGCCTTGTTATTTCTTTGCTGTAATTTATGATCCCAATCAAAACTCCTCCTCCATATGAATTTGGTCAGTATTTAATCACAGCAACATCACAGAAGGCTAAGATGAATGCACGTCTGAAATAGGTGGAATATCTCTTTAAATGTCAGGTAACACACAGGAACTACAAAAACATCGTTAGAAAGAATGACATATTATAAAGAAAAAAACAGCTAAATAGGCAGAGTAAGGGCGTAATTGATATGTATGTAGCTGGTAGAAATTGTGTTTCCAGAGGTGTAAATGCTTTACAAAGCCTGCAAATATTTGGGGAATCTGAATAAAAGTTTGATTTGGATTACTTGTTCTTTTGAAGACAAATTTCATGAGTTTTTAGTATATTTTGGAGATCAGAACTCTGGATGATGTGGGATTAGTGAAGATCTTTTCCCGGAATTCTGTAGGCTGTTATTTTGTCTTGTTGACCTTGTCATTTCTTTACTGAAGTTTTACAGTTTCAAGAGCTCCCATTTATTAATTGTTTCTCTCAGTTTCTGTGCTGTTAGGGTTATATTTAGGAAGTGGTCCCCTGTGCCAATGCATTCAAATTTACGTCTACTTTCTCTTCTATAAATTTCGCTGTGGCTAGCTTTATGTTGAGGTCTTTGATCCATGTATGCTGTAAAGGTTGTGGGGTAAAGGGAACACGTCTGCATTACTTGGGGGAATGCAAGCTGGTACAGACACTTTGGATGACAGTGTGGTGATTTCTCAGAGAATTGGGAAACAACATTTCTCAAAACCCAGTAATATCACTTTTGGATATATACCCAAAGGATACTCAATCGTGCCACAAGGACATGTGCTCAACCATGTTCATAGCAGCATTGTTTGTAATACCAGAACCTGGAAAACACCGAAATACCCCTCAACAGAAGAATGGATCAGGAAAATATGGTACATTTACACAATGTAATACTTCACAGCAGAAAAAAAATGATGACATCTTGAATTTTGCAGGAAAATGGATGGAGCTAGAAAACATAATTTTGAGTGAGGTAACCCAGACACAGAAAAACAGTTATCACATGCACTCTCACATAAGTGGTTTTTAAACATAAATCATAGAAAACCAGCTTGCAAATCACAATCCCAGAGAACTTAAAAAAACAAAGAGAGACATATCCTGAGTAAATTTGGACAACACAGAGGACACTAAAAGAGACATACATAGATCTAATCTACATGGTAAGTAGACAAAATCTCCTGAGTAAATTCGGAAATAATGCTTGGGGGAGGGCTGAAGGGGAGGGGAAAAGCAGGGAGTGAAGTAGAGAAAAATGAAAATCAATAAAAATAAAAAACCACATCTAGTCACATAAAATATAATAAAAATATAAAAGTTTGATTTTGTAAAAATTCCACTGAAGTGTTTCTTAAAATTTAAAATAAAGGAACTTTGTATAAAGAAAAAGCTCTTGATTGGTTTCTATACACTCTTTTAGACATCTGCTATTGTTGTGTGCTCACTATGCATCCTCTGTTCAGAACTGAGTTACGTGTCATCACCACAGTGTCTCCTCTACATTGGTTTTTCCATGTTCTCCACAAGATGATTAAATAAAACCATTTTTTTTCTTGTGGTTTTCTTGAAACAGAGTCTCAAATTGTAGTATTGGTAGACCTCAACTCCTTATATAGAGTATATTTACTTAGATCACACAGAAATCTCCCTCTCCTGCCTTCGGAATACTGGGATTAAATATGTAAACTATCAGTGCTTTTATTTCTTCTCTTCTTTTCTTTATTTATTTTTTACTATTTCTTTTTTTTTTTGTATTTGGCAAGATATTAAGGACTATTTTCAAGAAGAGTGGAGAAAATACTCATCCTTGTCCAATCTCTGTTTGTTTATTTGAGCAAGAGTCTTTTATGCAACCCTAGTCACTAGGACATGCTAAGCAGTCCAGACTGGCCATAAACAGCAGGGGTTTTTTCATCCTCTGCCACCCAAGAGTTTTGATTAAGCACACTCACCAACACATACAAATGACCTCACTTAGGATTTCATTGGAAATTCTTTGAGTTTCTTTTCCTGTAGTACAATGTTGTCAATATGATTGTCATAGAAAACTTTTTAATATGATCAGACTCTAAAACATTGAGTAATTAATGTTTTAACTCTTTTTAAGTCAAGATGGGTTCCTTTGATTGTGTGGACTTCCCATAGGGCAGGGCACACTGACTTCTCTTAGCACTGGAGAGGAAGGGGGAGGGTGATTGGGGGGAGTAGGAGGGAAATGCTAGGATGGGAAAAGGTGGAAATTTTTAATAAATAAATAAAAATAAAACAAACAAAAAATTGTGTTTGATTTAAATTTTAACTCAATGAAAGCTAAATTTTATTAAGAGCCATTTCGGCACATATTTGAATAATCATGTAGGCCTCTACTTGAGTCTATTTCTGGGCTACATTTACTTAACTGATTTGCATATGTTGACCAATCCTTGTAACCTTGGAATAAAGTCATGTCTGTCACAGGGTCAGATCTTCCTGTTGTGTTGTTGACTTATAGTACTCAGTGTTTAGTTGAGAATTTTCCATTCAAGTCCATGAAAATGTGTAGTGTCTGATGTTCTTTATTATGTCTCATTTCCATAGATTCCTTTCCTACATATTTATAGATCTCTTTTTGTTTGTAATTGAGGTTTGTTTTTGGAAGCACGTATGAATGTACGTATTCCAAGCCAAAATCTTGTTGTTTGTGTATTATGAAAGGAGAATATGAAAATTAATATTTGGTCTTTCAGTATAATTTGCTTATTCTTTTTCAATATTTATTGCTATATATGATAGTTGATTTTTTTTGTCTTGTGTTCTAGCTCTGATTGTCTTGCTTGACCACATATTGATTTTAGTTAACAGTGTTTAGGAGTTCTTCAAGTGTCTTCCATTATGGTCATAAATTTCTATAAATTATATGCATCAATGAATATTCATCTATTTCTGTATTAGTTTTGGTTTTCCAAAAGAAATAAAATTTAAAGTATTATCCTGCCTCTCTCTCTACGTTTCCCCGACTCTCTCTCTTTATATATATGATGTCATTTAGTTTGTGGTCTAGCTAATCCAACAATTGCTAGGTAAAAATTGGCTAAGAATACAAAAGCTACTCAGTTCATGATGCTTAATTTCTCAGTCTTCAGTAAACACTTGCATCCCAAGCATGTCGGTTCATTATAATTCCAATGAAGGAATAGACTTTCTAGCAAGGTGAGAGCCAGCAGACAGAGTACAACTTTCATTCTCTTTGCTCTTGTATAGGTATCCACAAAGTGTGTAGCACATACTGTAGGGGATTTTCAAGATCAAATTGTCTAAATGCCCTTCCAGCACAGGGTGTAGTACAGATTATAGGAAGATTTTCCAAATCAAATGAACTAAATGCTTAAAGTTTGTCTTCCCAATTTAAGATTTAGATAAATAATGCTTTTTCCCAAATTAGATTAGAAGATGTGATGTAAAGGCATGACTTCCTTCCTTCCTTCCTTCCTTCCTTCCTTCCTTCCTTCCTTCCTTCCTTCCTTCCTTCCTTCCTTCCCCTCTCCCTCCCTCCATCCCTCCCCCCCCTCTCTTTAATTTTTTGGTTTTATTTTAGAGACAAATTTCTCTTTCTATCCCTGGTTGTCTTAGAACTTGCTATGTAGAAGAGGTTCCCTCTAACCAAGAGATCCACCTTCCTCTGCCCTCTGAATTCTGGGATTAAAGACATATATTACCACAACCTGATGTAAGGCATATCTTTCTATCTCAAAGATCTGGGTCTCAAGTGTATCTTCTTACTTCAAGTTAAGCAAAAATAACTCACAAGTGTGCTCTCCATTTTTGGGTTCTAATAAATTCCAGATGTCATCAAAATTATAATCTTGAAGTGCCCTCACAGCGTCTTTTGTTTATAAAGGATAAATTTGTTGGGTATAGTAACAAGATTTTGCACATATATCTCTAACTCCTTTAATTGCTTCACTGGTACTCTGCCCTTTTAAGTGAAATCATGAAGGAACCTTCTGTATATAAGGGGTCTTTCTATGAATAGGTTTTCTCACATGCTGCCTTCAATTTTCATATTTTTACTAATATAATACAAATTTAACGTAAAATACTTCATAGGAAGTTTTTCTCTCTAATATTATATATTTAGTATTTAAATTCTTCCTGTCTCCAGATGGCCACATATCTCAATGCATTTGTGGAAATTACTATTACATTTTATTGAACATATTGCAGAAGCCTTCATCAGTCCTTTTTCTTCTCCTCTGTCCAGTTTTTTGTAACTTTGATCATTTTGTCTGATATATATTTCAATTGTCCTTACTTATAACTGTCATAGTTTCAGTTTTCTAATTCTTCTGCTTGTCTTTGAGCATTGCCATCCTGTAATCAACTTGAAGTTTTCCCTTATGAGAAATTTTTTGAGATATTTATAGAATTGCTTTTTTGTTTCCTTTACATATTTTAGTTTGAATATTTTTATCATTTTATACCATTTGAAAGTATCTGTCACATGCTCATTCAGTTCTTTATGGTAAGGAAGATTTTACGATTTCATTGCCTTCTGCTAGAGGTGATTTGTGTCCTGTTTGCTGTCCTGGAATTTTGTTATTAATATTCTTTGAATTTTTCTGGTATGTCTTTGAACATACTCTTTTTTTAATCCTATGACTATAATATTTGTAGTTGTGTTGGCTTGAAGACTCATATTTTGTTCATTTGTTTTTGCATGAAATTTGCCTATATGGGAGATGAGCACTGGTTGCAGGCATCATAATCTTCTGTATTCTCCAGTGGATATTTTTGCAATGCTCAATTTGGCTTGGAAAGAGCATACTTGAAAAATCATTGGCTACTCCCTGAATGGATGTGTTGGTCAGTGGCTATACTTCAGTTCGTATGTTTTTTTCCCCTGATAGTGACTCTCCTCATGACTGTAAGAAAGAATATTATTTTGAACATTTTATACTGTTGGTATATCTAATATAATTTCAAAATTAGCTTGACAAGTTTCCTGAAATTAACTCCTTTAATATTCAAGCCACATAAAACCATTCACAGCAGAATTCACACTTATAGCTTACTTTAGACCCATAATGTAATTCATCATTTATAAATGTCCAAAAGTAATTTCTTTTATTACCAATACTTCCTCCCCACACAGATAAGGTAACTAGACATACAATCGTTGGTTTGAGTGAAATGTGAAAATATTTACAGGATCAAGTAATGTTCTTCTAGATAGCAATTACTCTAACAGATATGCATCCATTGTCACCACACATAGCAGTGTTGCAGAGACATATATACAAACAAAACACCCATGTCAATTTAAACCAAAAAGAAAGAAAAATGAATAAAATTATAATTCATAGGATTATGAATATATTGCCTTAATATATTTTTCAAGATGTCGGCAATTTAGGAACTGTTGGTAAAGAGATTTAATAGAAATTATCTAATAAAAATTAATGATTTGTATGTGTTTACTTTTCTCTTCCATTAGAGTTAGCCTCAATCTTTCACCACTGTGTCCAATGTTCTGCAAAAAGGAGGATAATAACAGTCTAGCTATCAGAATGGTATGAAGAGAAAGTGGCTCTCTTACTGGACACAGCATAGCACAGTAGTACAATGTATACATTATACATTGTATATTAAAAACAAGGAAGAAATTCTGGAATGATAAAAATTCATTGTATGCATATCTGAACTCCTCAAAGTACTAGATGCTGAAAAAGCATTTGACAAAATTCAACATCCCTTTATGATAAAAGTCTTGGAGAGACTAGGGATACAAGGGTCATACCTAAATATAATAAAAGCCATATACAGCAAACCGACAGCTAACATCAAATTAAACGGAGAGAAACTCAAAGCCATCCCAATAAACTCAGGAACACGACAAGGCTGCCCACTCTCGCCATACCTCTTCAATATAGTGCTTGAAGTTCTAGCAATAGCAATAAGACAACATAAGGGGATCAAGGGGATTTGAATTGGAAAGGAAGAAGTTAAACTTTCGTTATTTGCAGATGATATGATAGTGTACATAATTGACCCTCAAAACTCCACCAAAGAACTTTTACAGCTGATAAATACCTTTAGTAATGTGGCAGGATACAAGATCAACTCCAAAAAATCAGTCGCCCTCTTATACACAAAGGATATGGAAGCAGAGAGGGAAATCAGAGAAGCTTCACCTTTCACAATAGCCACAAAAAAGGAAATGTAGAAACATAAAATAGGAGGTGAGAAAACGCTCTGTAATGTGATTATTTATTTGTAGTTTGTTACAAGACAGCACAAATCTATCCCATTGTCCATGTTACTGCTGTGTAATGCAAAAGAATACAGTTAAATCAGACCCACCTGTCTACTTCCTTTTGCTTGTTCTATCATGTCTTCATATAAATGCAGCTGTTGTCCATATGGAAAATATGAGCTAAACTCTCCTATTTTCACCTTTAGTCCAAGACCGTATGGGAAATTCCAAATCTGAAAAATGCTATACTCTTCCTGAAGTTTGTCTTTCTGGTTTATAATCACTCTGTCTCCAAGTGGATTAGTGAAGCGTGTTTTCTTCAGAAAGGAGTGCAGCTGAAAGAGACACACCATTCTATAGTGTGTGTGCCCTTTCTTGAATTCATAAAATGTATTTTATTTCATCTTAAAGGCAGTATTATTGAAGATGTCCAGGGGTGCATTAACCATGAATCCAGTGGACTATTAATACTATCATAATGTTTCTAGAATTTAAGTTCTTTCAGAAAAAACTCCCAAACAGAAACACAGACTTACATGCAAATACCAAACAGCAACATGAAAACACATGTACACACACACATACACAAACACATCATGAAAGAGATATAGAGACAGACAGAGAAAGCGACAGAAGTTCACTTCCATTCAGACATACATAATGCAGCTACTTACATTTTATACAGATATACTCATAAATGCCAACACTCACACATGAAAACAAAGCTAAACACAGTGAGATATATGTACCAAAACAGACACACGAAAACAGAAGCCTACAAAACACATAAACAGGCCCACAAATACATGCACACATTAATTTACATTACACACATGGAGACAGTCACAGACAAAAACACCTACACAGAGAGATATTGATATAGTTAGATTTATGCTAAAATACAAAGAAAGATTTTGAGAGGCAAGCAGACAGACAGGCACACAGAAATAAAAATATACATATGTGCAAGCAGTATACAACAGTGAGATCAACACATATAAACACATGCACTTAAAAAATACATAGAACAATATTTACAGAAACAAACTCCTATACAGAAAGACGTTGACACAAGACAAATTCATGTTCAGTTCCACATACAGATAGATACGTAGATATACAGAAACAAATATATACACATTAATACAGATACAAACAGAGTTAACAAGAAACACACAATCATACAACCATATACAAGAAGAACCATGCATTCACACATATGGATGCAAATCTACCTCCTTAACTGAAAAATGACACTGTTTACTGTGAAATTGCTTTCACCCAGGATGTGAAATAATGTCCCTAGAGCCTACAGTGTGAGCAGAATCAGTTTTGAACACTTGTGGAACATGATCTCATAAGCTGATTATCACATATTTGACAATAAATTGACAAAAATTAATTTTCTCATAAATAAGAGAATTAAGGAGAAAGGACTTAGGCTTGCAATTTTAGAATGGGTGTGGTGATAGTCAGGTACTCTGTAACAAAATCAGTGATCCTCCTTTACAAATTGTATCTTCCACACCATTGCTTTTGCATTAAAATTTATACCAGCTTCCAGATTTACATTGCTTCTGAAAAAAATTTCCCAAAATCTTTCTAGTTTATGAAATATTCCCTAATTTAGTAAATTGGGATATTTGACAGACACTTAAAGACTTTGATATTGATTATATCAAATTTCATCTAAAAGATGAAACACTACCTTGAAGCAGTGATTATCGTATCTTTTTCCATTATCCATTGGTTGATTATATACATGCTGAAGAAGCATTTCATGGAGGGTATGGGCCACAGTATACACCGCATTATATATGTCATAACTCTCATCACTAAAGGCCATGCCAAAGGTCTGTGCCTTTAGCAATTGCAATGAGGCATTGGATAAGCAATTTTTTAGGGTCTTAAACATAGAAGCTGAGACTTTGCAGTTCAAGCTCATCCATTACAGCTTAGCCAAGAATTCATCAGTGTATTTGAGAGGGTTCAGTGTCTGTACAAAAGTTTTAAAGCTAGAAATCTCAGAATGCTTGTATGCAAAAGTTATTTTCCAATTGAATGAATTAAGTGGGTAGTCAGGCTTACTTGTAGTGCCATCCCACTGTGAGGTGGTGACCCACATTCTCTGTAAACCTAGAGATTCCCATCTTCTAAAGCCCATAGCTAGAGTACTGCCTGGGTCACCATAAATGACAACTACATTTGTAGATGATGTCACTATTTGGTTATAATACACTTCAGCTCTTTGCAAGAATAAATCCATCTTGACTGGGATCACACTCACAAAGGCAAGGCAGACTGTAATTTTTTCCATCTCTCCTCTTAATTGTGTGAGAAATTGAGTACCCTGATCATTGTCTGAGATGGCCAGTCCAATCCAGTTCCAGTTGAAGTAAAGCATCAAAGAGATCATGGCCAGGGCTAAAGATGTGTCCTTGGCAGCCATCTGATACAGAGAGGGAAATTGTTCACGATTGCTCAGGATGGGATGGAAAGGTCCATAGGTAATCTGAAGGACCTACAACACAGGGAGCAGCATGAGGCAGCACACAGTCATAAGAACTTGTAAACATACTTTCGGTCAAGAGTTCCTTAAAAACTACTTATATGTTACTTCTTCCCTCATCTCAATTTCAAAAAAGGACATGAAACCCCATCAAGCCTGAATAATAACCATGAACTACACTGTTTAACACAAATTTGAAGGTAGTATACTCCTCACAATCTACTTAGCATCTAGGACTTATAACGGGAGAATGAGAATTTGTGGCAAACTCACATTACAAAATCTCACCTGTTGAGGTATGAAGAGGTTAAACATGGTCCCAACCATCACAGATATTGCCAAATTTGGTCCTGTAAGCACCATTTCACACATAGTCTGTTTATTGCAGATATAATTAGGGGGTAAATGATGAACTTCTTCAGAAAATTTCAAGTCACTCTGAAAGTTAATCCCAAATGCACAACCACCATCTGGGCATCCAAATACAAATGATGAATTTGGTAAAAGATCAGGCTTCCTGTTGACTTCATCCATGGCAAAAGCTAAGACCAGTAAAAACTGGAGGTTTTTAGTTGTTCTGTAAAAAAATATGGTTATTAATATGTACAAAGATCTACAGATGATCTTGTGTAATCAATAGATGGACTATTCTGAGTTGTACAGTATTCCCAACCACTGCCAATACTGAAACAATGACCTATGCTTTGAGATTGGAATAATATAAGTATCTGGAAGCTTGTAATAAGCTTTAAAAGTTAATCAGAGTGCATCTTCTATAAAAAAGATGAGCCATCAGCATCTTTCAAAGAGTTTGTTTTCAACCTCTGGTTTTTGAGTGCTTACTCTAAAGATAAAGACAATGGCAAAGGTTTTAACCAATCAATATACCTATTCATGTATTTATTTTTAAATCATAGAGCAATGTGAAAAATTAAAGAGACATGTGAACCAATAAGTTTATCATAATTTCTACAGATGAGACTGTCCTCAAATGTACAGAGATATGCCAGCATGCCAGCTCCAGGTTTTTGCAGAGATTAAGGCCATGTACTACCTTCTAAGTACTCTTCACCTATTTTATGTTTACAAAGAATGTCATATATCTGGATATATGGATATATCTGACCAATATATTTTTTATACTAACAAACTGCTTTTACTACCTTTCCAGTTACAGTAACACAACAATAGTATCCTACATAAATTTGTATATGCCAGTTAATATCTTTGTAAAACAGAACATGATAAAGCATAAAATGTGAGGAAAATGTTTATGAGGCTTTCTTTTTTTGTAATAAAATTGGGTAACAACTATGTTGGAAGTGAATAATACCAATTTGTGTTTATATTTTTGGGAAGAGCTTTAACTTCTGTCTCTTCCTAGTCATTTCATATCATCTGACTGATAAACATCAATTATTCCTGGTGCAGGAGAATTGTCTGTATTCTTTCAATCATGTTCTAAATAAACACTGATTGGCAGATAGCTAGGCAGGAAGTATAGGCAGGAAAACCAGACAGGAAGTCGAGGAGGATCAGAGAGAACAGGAGTATTCTAGGAAGAAGGAAGCTATTTCTGCAGTCCAGCCCAGATCACCGAAGAAGCGGGATGTGACCTACCCCACTGAAAAAGGTACCAAGCCATGTGGCTAACATAGATAAGAATAATGGGCTAATATAAGTTATAAAAGCTAACAAGAAGCCTGAGCTAATGGGCCAATCAGTTTATAGCTAATGTAGACTCTCTGTGTGATTTTCTTTGGGGCTTACTGGCTGTGGGGACCTGGCAGGACAGAAACTCCAACAAGAATCCCCTCATGTTACAGAATGGCACCCAATGTCCTCTTATAATACCTCTTCACTCCAAATAATTCACTCAGAGTAAAATGAATCTATTTACCACTTAGATATTGTACTGCTATGATGTCTTTATGTATTTACCTATAATTTTCAAATTAAAAATAAATTTTGAATATTTTTATTATCACACAGAAAAAGTGTCATTGAAAACTGAGTAACCACAACAGGAATGTGAGACTAGATCTTGTGAAGCCAAAACACTAATTTCTCTACTCCAAACATTAAGAAATATAAATCCCTTGAGTAGAGTGTCCCAGTGGACTAAATTTCTATATTTGATAACAACATTTTTGTTTGTTTGTTTTTTTTTAACTTTAAAAATAATACAAATAAAAATTCCCACTTCCTTCCCTCCTCCCACTTCCCACATTCTCCCCCAACCCTCTCCAGTTTAAAAAGAGGGCAAGGCACCTTGCCCTGTGGGAAGTCCAAGGCCCTCACCACTATATCCAGGCTGAGCAAGGTATGCATCCAAAGAGAGTCGGTTCACAAAAATCTAGTACATGCAATAGATACAAATCCAATGCCATTGTCATTGGCACCTCAGTCTGCCCCAACTGTCAACCACAATCAGAGGGAACAGTTTGATCCCATGCTCATTAATTCCTAGTCCAACTGTAGTTGGTGAGCTCCCATTAGCTCAGGCACACAGTCTCAGTGGGTGAAGCCCTCATAGTTCTGACTTCCTTGCCTATATTCTCCCTCCTTCAGCTCTTCAACTGGACCTTGGGAGCTCAGTCCAGTGCTCTGATGTGGGCCTCTGTCTCTGTCTCCATCTGTTGCCAGATGAAGTTTCTATGGTGATATTCAAGATACTCATCAGTCTGACTATGGGACAAGACCAGTTCAGGCACCCTCTCCTCCACTGCCCAGGGTCCTAGCTAAGGTCATCCCCATGGACTCCTGAAAACCCCTCCAGAGCCAAGCCTCTTGCCAACCCCAAAATGGCTCCCTCAAATAAGATATCTCCTTCCTCTTTCATATCCATCCTTTCTCCATCTCAACCATCCCACTAACCCTACCTCTCCCCAAACCTCTCCTTCTCCCCCTTCTCTCACTCTCTTCTTTCCCCTCTACCCCTCCTCATCCATGTTCCAAATTTGCCTGGCAATCTTGTCTGTTTCCAGTTTCCATGTTGATCTACACATGCTTTTCTTTTGGTTCACCTTATAATTTAGCTTCTCTAAGATCATGAACTATAGGCTCAATGTGTTTTATTTATGGCTATAATCCATTTATGAGTGAGTACATACCATATTCATATTTTGGGTCTGTGTTATCTCACTCAGGATAGTGCTTTCCACTTCCATCCATTGGCATGCATAATTCAAGTTTCATTGCTTTTTTTTTTAACCAATGAGGAGTACTCTAATGTATAGATGTGCTACACATTCTTTATCCATTCTTCCATTGAGGGCATCTAGGTTTTCCCCAGGTTCTGGCTATTACAAATAATGCTGCTATGAACGTAGCTGAATAAAAGCTTTTGTTGTATGATTGGGCATCTCTTGGGTGCATTCCCAAGAGTGGTATTGCTGTGTCCTGAGGTAGGGTGTTTCCTAGTTTTCTGAGAAACCAACACACTGATTTCCAAAGTGGCTACTTCCCACTTTCTCTTCTATCAAGTTTAATATGGTCAGATTTATATTAAGTTCTTTCATCTATTTGGTGATGGCTATGAATATATTTTCATTCTTCTACAGGTTGACAGCCAGTTAGGCTCTAGGACATGCTAGCACATGCTTTAGGACATATACATTGATGAATTCCATCAGATGTTTATATTCTATGACCATTTACTTTGGTCCATATAGGATGATACTAATTGAAATAGAGTGGGGTTTTATTTAATAAATCATCTCTTGCTACAATGCTATAGAAACTGTGAAGTGGATGGATATATATTATGGAACAATGTAGAGAGTTCTTCTTTTAGTCAGCATCCAGTCTCATAAATTAGAGGATAACTGTGTTTAAAACAGAACAATTTTTGGACAAATTAAAAGTAGAAAAATATCATTATTTCTCTAAAAGAATTTGGATTTGCTTATTAATGTGCAGATTGTAAAAACAGGGCAGAAAATTCATACCATTGTTCTGATTTTCATCATCTAGCCCTCAAATAATATTTATGGTGACATTTCATACAACATAGAAAGCATTATATTGTATAATCAAAATTTTGTTAAAATGTTCATTTTCTACATACATAGAAACTTGTGCATTCCTGATTCCCTCTTTTTGAAAGCATTTACTCAAACACTGATATCTTCAACACTCTTTTCAGAGGTACTGCATCTGAAGTCTGTAGTCCATGTGATGAATGCATATGAGACAAATTCAGGTAGTTTAATGACATTCCTTTTCCTTGAAGGCATTAAAGACATTTTAACCAAAATCTTGTCCTTCCATTGTTTTGAGAACTAATAATTAAACTATATACTGAAAAGTTCTATATTCCAATATTCCAAAACTATCTAGCTCATCATAGAACCACAGTTCATTCATATTTTAAATGCTGATTTTTAAATATTCAACAAAATCCAGAGAGAACAGAAGATCTGTGTGAATCATTTTATCCATTACATAAGAACTATCACTCTACCTCTTAAACAATCATGAATAATGAGAAGGCAAACTGAATATTTAATATCTAGCAATATATCCCTCCATGACCCTCTATTCTCACAGATCAATAACATCTGTTGACTGATTTTTTCTGCTTTATCTTTCATTTTCTTTTTATTCATTTTTTTTGCTCACTTTACAATCTAGTAGTGGCTGCAAAGAAGTCTTTTGTTGATTATCTTAGAAGCAAATGGAAACTAGGAAGTGACATTCTTATACCATTTCTCTAATCATGTATTTAGTTTGCTCTCAAAATCCTGCACTGAAAATGGGATTTGGGAGGAGACACTTGTTTGTATTGTGCACCTCTGTTTCTGGTGGCAGTGGCTCCATGGTGTCCCTCCAACTCTACCTTCTTTCTCCCAGCATTTTGTTTAGTTTTCCTCACCTACCTAAGTTCTGACCTATCAACATTTAAGGCAGTTTTTTTTTTTATTCATTAATGGTAATCACAGCATACAGAGGGGACTCCTGTTGAAATAAGAGTGGCGGGGCTGTGTCCCCAGCACCCCAGCTGCCTGCTAGCTTATGCCTGAAATAACAACACACAAACTGTATTCATTTAAACACAGCTTGGCCCATTTCTATCTAGCCTCTTCTAGGCTAATTCTCACATATTAATTTAGCTCATTTCTAATAATGTGTGTAAGCACCCCAAGGTGTGCTTACCAGGAAGATTCTAGCCTACATCCATCCTGGGTCAGAGTTGTCTGGGAGAGCTGAGCATGGCGTCTCTGCTCCAGAGAGCAGAGCTGTCGAGTCTCTCTGGGAGCAGAGCAGAGTCTGACCTCACTTTCTCTTCTGCCCAGCATCCTATTCTGTTTATTCCTCCCACCTATGTTCTAACCAATAAAATGGGCCAAGCCAGTTTCTTTATTAGGCAATGACCTTCCTCCATCAGACTCCCATATTATGATGTGGGAATCCTCTCTTAACAAAAAGTTTCCATTATAAGAGCTAAAATATTTGCATGTATTTTCACACTCACATTGTCTTTAATAATTAAAAAAAAGAAGTAAACTTATTAGTTGTAAATAAAATTGCATTACTAAATTTTCATGTTGGCCATAGGCTATCTCTAGACTGCATCCATCTTGATGATGTCTGTTCTTTACATACTTATTATCTTCAGTACTTTTAGAAGGAAATGCTGTTAAATTTTGTTATCTAATGAGATGATCACATGTTATTTCTTTTTTTTGCTTATATCATTGAAACATTAGTTGATTTTTATATATTGATCCATCCCTGCATGTCTGTGATGATCATTTTGATGAAATTTTAGATTATGTTTACAATTATTTTACTGAGTATTTCTTCATTGATGCTCACAAAGGAAATTGATCTGCCATTCCCTCCTTTTATTGCTCATCTGTGGTATGGTTATCATATCAGGGAAATATAGTTATTAGGGAAACTGTACCTCATAAAATGATTTAGGCAATATTTATTTTGTTTCTGTTCTTTGGAATAACTTGAGAAGAATTTGTGTTGAATCATCTTTGAAAGTATAATTCTATTCTGTACTAAAATCCTATGACTGCTGGCTTCCCCTTCTTGGAAGATTTATAATGACTACTGCTCTTCCACGAGGGGTAATGGGTCCTGTACCAAAAGATGAACTTGTAAATAAGCACCTTGGTCTATATTCACCACAAAGTCCGACCCTAGAAACCAGTGATACTATACTATCAGCAACAGCTGAAGCAATATATCACTATTAATGTCAGTTATCTTTCTACTACAAAACCTCCCAGTTCCAGCACAACTGAAGCATAATAAAAGTATTTAAAACCAACTTCATGAATATTATTGAGGACCTTAAAGAGGAAATGAATAAATACATGAAGGACATTGAGAAAAGAGCAAACTAAAAAATGTGGTAAATGAAATATATTCCTTAAAGAAAGCAAAGAAAACATAATCAGTTGAAAGAAATGAATAAGAATGTTTAAGACATAAAATAGGCAGCTGGTACACAAAATAAAACAAAATCTGAAGGAATTGTGCAAAAGGAAAGTCTACGTAAGCAACAGGAACTACAGAAACAAGGATCACCAACAGAATACAATAGATTAAAAAATTAGAAACAATTATCAAAGGAAATATTAAATCTAAAAAGTCCTTGAGATGAGGCATCCAAAAACACTAAAACTCTTTGAAAAGATTACACATAAGAATAATAGAAATAGAAGAATGAGAATAATCCCAACACAAGTTCCCATAAAATATCTTTTACATACTACAGAAGAAATTTTTCATAACCTAAAAAGGAGAACCCTAAAGAGGTACAAAAATTTACAAAATGCTTAATAGATCTGAACAGAAAAGAGATACCCTCACAAAATAGTGATTAAAATGTTAAATAAACAGAAAAAGAAAGAATATTAAATACCCCAAGGTAAAAAGGTCAAGTAACATATAAATGTAGACTTGTCTGAATTTCACTGCAATTTTCAATGAGTATAAAAGATGCAATGATGTTTTCAATTGATCAGTAGATGCAAAGAGAATACAGATTTCAATCCATACCACTATACCCTGCCAAACACTCAATCCTCAGAAACTGGGAGAAGATATCCATCATAAATGCAAATTTAAACAATATCTACACATATATAGAGCACTAAAGAAGGTACCACAAGGAAACCCAAACATGAGTGGTTAATTACATGCACATAAAGACAAGAAATAAAGATCCTCTTCCTAAAAAAACAAGAACAGGAAATATCCACACAAAACCACCATCGCAGCCATCAACAACAACAAATAACAAAAATAGAAATTTAACATTGACTTGTCATTGATATTTAAGTGGTATTATCTCCAAAATAAAAAGACAGAGACTAAAAGAATAAATGTGGAAGGAGTTCATCCTTCTGGAAATAATAAAAATACCTCCAAAACAAAGATAGTTATGCCTCAGAGGAGTTAATGAATGAAAAAAATTTTCATGAAAATGACCTAGGAAACAAGATAATGAAGCCTTTTTCACATCTAATAAAATATACTTCAAACATCAAATTAATAGAAGAAGATAATAAAAGGTACTTGGTGTAGGAGGGTCTTCTATCTATGGGTTACATTCATTGGTTAAATAAAGAAGTTGCCTTGGCCTTTTGATAGGCCAGCTGTTAGGTGGGTGGAGTAGACAGAAGAGAATGCTGGGAGAAAGGAGGCAATCAAAGAGAGCTGCTGCTATGAAGCTGCCAGGTCAGACATGCTGAATCTTTCCCAATTTTCATTGGGGTTGAAGACTAGATAAATGTAGCTGCTTTCCTCTCATGAAAGGAAAATTCACAGAAAGCCTAGATTCTGTATATTGTATTTTCTTTAAATTTTTTGACTGGGAAGGAGCTAAGAACAGAGAGACATTTCATTTTGTGAGCTGCTAAGCTGATCTAGCATATGTGTTCTAAAGGTATCATGACTTCAGAATTTGGATCTAAGGATATGATGCTTTGGAAAAGAGGTTCTTTTATTTTCACAGAGGATGAGACCCTATGGATTGTTTATAGAACAATATGTTATGATAGACCATGCCCTCCTGAAAGGTTGCTGTGAATACCTTCAAAAACTACTTCACTCAACTGCTGACTGAGATCAATCTAGGAAACAGGATACACCATGAAAGACCCGATTAACAGCGCCCCCATACAGCATGAAGCAGTTTGGAGAGAAATAACTACGTCCATATTCCCAAATATTGTTTATAAATGTTCTTTTACATTTAAAGGGGGATATGATATAGATATGAATAATTTGCATTGATATGAATCTTGGTTTAATACTAATTTAAGGTCAATTTTGTTATATGTATTTCTGATCTTGATTAAGGTATTGTGATTGTGTAGCTCATTAAAAAATGTAATGTATAATTAGGAAATATAGATTGTTAATGGATAATCATTGATAATAGTCAAGCTTGTAGTCATGTTAGTTAGATTTCCTAGATATATGGAGATACATTTCAGTTAGGCATTCTTCATATCTTTCAAAGACTACAGGCATTTAAAGTTTTAATAACTTAGGGCTTTTCATGACAATTTGAAATGTCTGCTCCTGACAGCACCAAGATACTTTAA
>NW_026068199.1:1298647-1310353 GCF_014885135.2 Alexandromys fortis
GGAGGCGGCGGTGGGGAAGAGACAGAAATCTTTAATAAATAAATAAATAAATAAATAAATAAATAAATAAATAAGTTAAACAAATGTGTGAGAGTTAGCCAATAAGAGGTTAGAACTAATGGACCAGGCAGTGTTTAAATGAATACAATTTGTGTGTTGTTATTTCGGGATATAAGCTAGCTGGAAGGCCAGGAGCCAGGCAACGGGAAGTGGCTCATTGCTTCTATTACTACAGGTACTTCATTTTTATTATAGTTTTTTTTTTTTTTTTGGTTTTTCGAGACAGGGTTTCTCTGCAACCCAAAGATTATGTTTTACTTCTTAATGTCTATAGTTTAATGCATCCAGACTCACAGTTGTAAAAGAAATATAACTAAAGCTTACATGACACACTGTCTTTCAGCTATTTCACCATCCTACTTTCTCCAAAAACCAGGTCATCCGAACAAAGCAAAGCAAAGAAATACCCCTAGTAACAGATATTATAACAAAAGAACCTATCAAATATCTCCAGAATGCTGGATACAAACACAAACGAGTATTTTATCTTTTCAGGATCTCATGGAATTTTCCCCGAAATTGACCACATACTTGGTCATAAAGCAAATCTCAAATGATGCAAGAAAAGTAAAATAACCCTCTGCACCCTATCAAATACACAGAGATTAAACTTGAATATCAGCTTTAAGAGAAAAACAGAAAACTTTCACACTGAAAACAACTTTCAAATGATTGATGAGAGAATCAATAATGAAATTAAAGACTTTTTAGACCTAATTAAACATGAATACTACATATACCCAAACTTATAGACAAAGTGATAGCAGTGGTGAAAGAAAATGTCATTTAGAGCAAGAAAACCTGCTTCTGTGCTGGGGGGACCTGGAGAGGTCCTTGGAGCCAGGCAAGAGGCCTTGCTTCCATGTTGAGGGTAATCCAAAAATTCTCCTTTTGGTCTTCTAGGTCCTTGGAACCCAGTAAGAAAACCTGCTACCAGGTGAGGGGGATATGGAGAGCCTGCTTTTTTGTCTGTAAGGTGCTTGGAGCCCATCAAGAGGCCCTGCTCCCATGCAGAGGAATTTGGAGAGGAAGAGATAAGATGTGTAGGCATCAATCAAGAATTCCTCCAACATCCTAAAAAGCAACATGTTACCACCAGAACACAGCAGACAGACACAACAGGAAGAATTGAACATCCTAACCCAGAAGCAGTAAAAGAAGTCAACTTTAAAAGTAACCCCATGAAAATGATGGAGACCATTAAACAGGAAGTGAAAAACTCTCTCAAAAAATAGAAAAGAAGGCAAACAAAAAGTTAGAAAATATTAATAAATTTCTCAAAGATACCCAAGAAAACCAAGAAAAAGCAATCAAACAGGTAAAGGAAACAGTTCAAGACTTGAAAGCTGAAATGGAGGTAATAAAGAAAACACACACTGAGGGATGTCTGGATATGGAAAATCTGGGTAAATGAACAGGAACTACAGAGACAAGTATAACCAACAGAATATAAGAAATAGAAGAATCTCAGGCACTGAAGATACTATAGAGAAAATAGACTTATTGATGAAAGAAAACAACAAATCCAACAACTTCTAAACACAAAACATCCAGGAAATCTGGGACACTATGGAAAGACCAAACCTAAGAATAATAAGGGTAGAAGAAGGAAAAGAATTACAGCTCAAAGGCCCAGAAAATATATTCAACAAAATTATAGAAGAAAACTTTCCCAACCTAAAAAAGAATATTCCTATGAAGGCACAAGAAGCTCCCAGAACACCAAATAGACCGGATCAAAAAAAAATCCCCTTGCCATATAATAATCAAACCAAGAAACATTCAGAATAAAGAAAGAATATTTAGACCTGCAAAAGAAAAAGGTCAAGTAATGTATAAAGGTAAACCTACCAGAATTACACCTGACTTCTCAATGGAAACAATGAAAGCCAGAAAGTCTTGGATAGATGTGCTGCAGACACTAGGAGACCATGGATGCAAGCCCAGACTCCTATACCCAGCAAAGCTTTCTTTCACCATCGATGGACAAAATAAGATATTCTATGACAAAAACAGATTTAAACAATACGTATCCAGAAATCCAGCCTTACAGAAAAGTACTAGAAGGAACACTTCAACCCAAGGAAGCCAACAATACCCACAATAGCACAGACATCTGACAACCCACCATCAATACAACTCAAAGAAGTGAAACACACAAGTACTACCACAAAGAAAATAACCAGAGTTAACAACCACTTGTCATTATTATCACTCAATATCAATGGACTCAATTCACCTATAAAAAGGCACAGGCTAAGAAAATGGATATGAAAACAGGATCCAACATTTTGCTGTTTATAAGAAACACACTTCAACCCCAAAGACAGATACTATCTCAGAGTAAAGTGTGAGGAAAATATTTTCCAATCAAACAGACCTAAGAAACAAGCTGTGTGGCTAGCCTAATACCTTTCAAAATTGATTTCAAACTACAATCAATCAGAAGAGATGGAGAAGGATCCTTTATACTCAAAACAAGAACAATTCATCAAGAAGAAGTCTCAATCCTGAATATCTATGTCCCTAATATAACAGCACCCACATATGTAAAACAAATATTACTAGAACTCAAATCACACATCAAACCCCACACACTAGTAATAGGAGGTTTAAACACTCCCCCCCCCCCACCAATGGACGAGACAACCAGACAGAAACTTAACAGAGAAATAAGAGAACTAACAGATGTAATGAAGCAAATGGACTTAACAGACATCTATGAAACATTCCACCTAAACAAAAAAGAATATACCTTCTTCTCAGTATCTCATAAAACTTTCTCTAAAATTTTTCACATACTCGGTAACAAAGCAAACAGCCAAAAATAAAAAAAAAATGGAGTAACCATCTGTGTCTTATTGGATCAACATGCAGTTAAGTTAGAATTTATAAACCATTCCACCATAGAGAGCCTACGAACTCATTGAAAATGAACAGTCAACTGCTGAACCACACCTGGGTCAAGGAAGAAAGAAACTAAAGTCTTCCTTGAATTAAACAAAAATGAAGACACAACATAGCCAAACCTATGGGACACTATAAAAGTAGTGCTAAGAGGAAAGTTCATAGCACTAAGTGCCCATATTAAAAAAAAAAAAAACAAAAAAAAACCAAAACAAAACAAAAACCAGAGTAGCTCACATTAGAGACTTAACAGCACAACTGAAAGCTCTAGAAAAAGAAAGAAGCAGACTCACCCAGGAGGGGTAGAAGACTAGAAATAATCAAACTGAGGGCTAAAATCAACAAAATAGAAACACAGAAAACAATCCAAAGTATCAATAAAAGAAAGAGTTGGTTCTTTGAGAAAATCAACAAGATTGACAAACCCCTATCCAAACTAATCAAAAGGCAGAGAGAGAACACACAAATTAACAAGATCAGAAATAAGAAGAGGGACATAACAACAGACACTGAGAAAATCCAGACAATCATTAGGTCTTACTACAAAAGTGTGTATGCCACAAAATTGTAAAATGTAAAAGAAACGGATATTTTTTAAAGATAAATACCTTATACCAAAATTAACTCAAGACCAGGATAACAATATAAATAGATCTTTAAGTTGTGAGGAAATAGAAGCTGTCATCAAAAACCTCCCAACCAAAAAAAGACCAGGACCAGATGGTTTCAATGCGGAATTCTACCAGAACTTCCAAGAAGACCTAATACCTATCCACATAATAGAAACAAAAGTGTCATTGCCAAACTCTTTTTATGAAGCTATAGTTACCCTGATACCAAAACCACACAAAGATTTAACCAAGAAAGAGAATTTCAGACCAATCTCACTCATGAACATGAATGCAAAAATTCTCAATAAAATACTGGCAAACCGAATCCAAGAACACATAAAAAAGTCCATTATGATCAAGTAGGCTTCATCCCAGAGATACAGGGCTGGTTCAACATATGAAAATCTATCAATGTAATCCATATAAATAAACAGAAAAAAAACATATGATCATTTCATTAGATGCTAAAAAAGCTTTTGACAAATTCAATACCCCTTTAGGATAAAGGTTTTGGAGAGATTAGTGATACAATGTCAAAAGCAATATACAGCAAGCCAACAGTTAAAAATTAAATTAAGATAAAATTAAATGGAGAGAAACTCAAAGCGATTCCACTAAAATCAGGAACAATAAAAGGCTGTCCACTCTCTCTATATCTCTTCCATTTAGTGTTCAAGTTCTAGCAATAGCTGTAAGACATCATAAAGATGTCAAGGGGATTCAACTTTGTAAGGAAAAAGTCAAACTTTTGTTATTTGCAGCTGGTATGATAGTGCACATAAGTGACCAAAAAAACTCTACTAAAGAACTCCTACAACTACCTTCAGTAATGTGGCAGGATACAAGATCAACTCAAAAAAATATCAGTAGCCCTCCTACACACAAAGGATAAAGAAGCAGAGAGGGAAATCAGGAAAAAAAACATCGACTTTCACGATAGCCACAAAAAACATAAAGTATCTAGGGATAACAATAACCAAGGAAGTGAAAGATCTATTTGACAAGAAATTTAAGACTTTGAAGAAAGAAATTGAAGAGGCTACCAGAAAATGGGAGAATCTTCCATGGTCTTGGATTGTTAGGATCAACATAATAAAAATGGCAATTCTACCAAAGGCAATATATATATATAATATAGTAATACATGGACACAGGAGACCACTTTCTATGTATAACTTCAAGTAGCAACCATGAATAAATGGGATCCCATGAAACTGAATATATACATATTCAATGCAATTCCCATCAAAATCCCAACAAAATTCTTCACAGACCCTGAAAAAACAATAATCAACTTCATATGGAAAAACAAAAAACCCAAAATAGTCAAAACAATCCTATATAATAAAGAAAATTCTGGAGGCTTTAACATCCCTGACATCAAACTCTATTATAGACTTACAGTAAAGAAAGCAGCTTGGTATTGGCATAAAAACAGAGATGTTGACCAATGGAATCAAATCGAAGATCCTAATATTAATCCTCAAAACTATGAGCACCTGATTTTTGACAAAGAATTTAAAACTATACAATGGGAGAAAGAAAGCATCTTTAACAAATTGTAGAAGAATGAAAATAGATTCATATCTATCACCATGCACAAAAATCAAGTCCAAATGGATTAAAGACCTCAATATAAATCCAACCACACTTAACCTGATAGTAGAAAAAGTGGGAAGTATCCTGTAATACATGGACAGAGGAGACCACTTTCTATGTATAACTTCAAGTAGCAACCATGAATAAATGGGATCCCATGAAACTGAGAAGCTTCTGTAAAGCAAAGGACACAATCATCAAGACAAAAAGGCAACCTACTGAATGGGAGAAGATCTTCACCAATGCCACATCAGACAAAGGTCTGATCTCCAAAGTATATAAAGAACTTAAGAAACTAGACATTAAAATTCTAAAGAACACAATTAAAAAATGGGGTACTGAACTGAACAGAGAATTCTTAACAGAAGAATTTTAGATGGCCAAAAGACACTTAAGGAAATGTTCAACTTCCTTAGCTATCAGTGAAATGCAAATCAAAACAACCCTGAGATACCATCTTACACCTGTCAGAATCGCTAAGATCAAAAATACCAATAATAACCTATGCTAGAGAGGATGTGGAATAAGGAGAACACTTATCCATTGCTGGTGGGAATGCGAACTTGTTCAACCACTTTGGAAATCAGTGTGGCAGTTTCTCAGAAAATTGAGAGTCAGCCTACCTCAGGATCCAATGATTCCACTTTGGGGAATATACCCAAGAGACGCCCAATTATACTACAAAAGCATTTTTTCAACTATGTTCATAGCAGCATTATTTGTAATAGCCAGAACCTGGAAACAACCTAGGTGGTCCTCAATGGAAGAATTGATAAAGAAATTTTGGCACATGTACGCATTAGAGTATTACTCAATGGTAAAAAAAAAAGACATCTTGAATTTTGCATGCAAATGGATGGAAATAGAAAACACTATCCTGAGTGGGATAACCCAGGCCCAAAAATGCAAATATGGTATGTACTCACTCATTAGTGGATTCTAGACATAAACAAAGGCCATTGAGCCAATAATTCGTGATCCTAGAAAAGCTAAGTAATAAGGTGAATCTAAAGAAAAACATATATAGCTCCTTCTGGAAATTGGAAGTAGACAATATTGTCAGGCAAACGTTAGGAGCATGGGGGTGAGGATGGAGTGAGGGAAGGGGAGAGGGGGAAAGAGAAGGGAGAAGGGGAGGGTTCGGGAGAGCTTGGGGGAGTGGGATTGTTGAGATGGAGGAAGGAAGAATATGGGAGCTGGGAAGAAGGTATCTTAATTAAGGGAGCCATTTTGGGGTTGGAAGGAGGCTTGGGTTTAGAGGGTTTCTCAGGTGAACACGGGGTTGTCCCCAGCTAGGAACCTGGTAGTGGAGGAGAGGGTGCCTGAACTTTCCTTATTCAGACTGATGACTATCTTGACTATCACCATAGAACATTCGTCTGGAGACAGATGTAGACAGAGACAAAGACCCACATCGGAGCACTGGACTGCGCTCCCAAGGTCCAGCTGAAGGGCAGAAGGAGGGAGAATATGAGCAAGGAAGTCAGGACCACCAGGGGTTGGGTCACCCACTGAGACAGTGTGCCTGAGCTAATGGGAGCTCACCAAAGCCAGCTAGACTGGGACTGAATGAGCATGGGATCAAACTGGACACTCTGTATGAGGCTGGCAATTGTGGCAGAATGACAAGCCAATGATAATGGCACTGGGATTTGTGTCTATTGCATGTACTGGCTTTTTGGGATCCTAGTATATTTGGATGCATACCTTTTTAAGCGTGGATATAGTGGGAAGGGCCTTGGACTTCGCATAGGGCAGGGTTTCCTGCCCTTTTTTAGTACTGGAGGAGGAGGGGGGAAGGTAAGTGGGGGTAAAAGGGAAATGGGAGAAGGGGAGGAAGTGGAAATTTTGAATGGTATTATTTATAAAACAATAAAAAATAAAAAACCAAGTATTAAATAAAAGAAAATGTCTTTCATCTAGCATTTGACAAAAAATTAGGTGAGACTGTATACTCTACATATCGTATAATCAATTTAAACACCCAAATGCTCTAGAAAAAAAAAAGGAATATGGGCATGCAAGAGGAATAGACACAGGACATAATCAAACTGAATTATGTATTGAATAAGTTAGATAAAAGATAACAATAAAAGACAATGAAACTAAGAATTGGTTCTTTGAGAAAATCAACAAGAAAGCTTAATACGTTTCCAAACTAACTTAAAGAATTACTATCTAAATTAACAAAATCATAAATAAAAGGGGAGACATAAAATTATACATCAAGGAAATCTAAATAATCACTAGGTCTCACTTAAAAAACTTACAATAACAAAATCAGAAAATCTAAAAAAAAGGATAGTTTCTCAGTAGCAACTATCAGATTCATTCAAGAACAGAGAAGCAATAGAAATACTCCAGCAATTCCTCAGGAAATATAAACCATTATTAAGAGTTTCATCACCAAATAAGGCCCAGATTACCTGACATTTCAGTAAGAGCAAACACCAGGTTTCTTCAAGTTATTCCACAAAATAAAAATAGAAGCTAAATTGCCAGCTTCACTTTATGAGACCACAGTTACCTGATACACAATATACAAATAATTCAAATGTGAACAAAAATTCCAATGATTTCCCTTTTGAATATCGGTGTAAAATACTCAATAAAATACTTGCAAATGGAATCCAAGAATATATCACAAAGATTATGAAAAACCAGGCTTTATCCCAGAGTTTGGAGGATGGGCCAGCATATGAAAATCAGTCAATATAATTCACCATATAAGCAAATTGAAGAAAAATAACACATCATAATCCCATTTGATGCTAAAATTCCTTTGACAAATTCTAACAGACTTTCATGAAAATAGTCTTTGGGAATGTATGAATTCAGAGAACATACCCAAACATATAAAGCTATTTACAGCTCTCCTATGCCCAATATAACTATAAATGAAAAAAAAAAACTGAAAAAAGATTTCTATTAAAATCAGGACCAAGTCAAGGTTGTCTATGCTCTAGATGTCTATTCAACACAGTATTTGAACTTTTAGTAAGAGCAGTAAAACTGTAAAAGAACATCAAAAGGCTACAAATTGAAAAGTAAGATTTTAAATATAGGTATTTGCAGAATATATGACAGCATATATAAGTGATTCAGAAAATTCTAGCACAGAATCCCTACAACTGAATCATTCCTAAAGTGGTGGGATACACTAGAAAGTAAAAAAAAAATTGTTGCTCTTCTATTTAATAATGACAATGAGACTACAAAAAATTAAACAACACCCTTCATGATAACCAGAAATGATGTAAAATCTACAAAGTAAGTGAAAGATTTTTATATTGTATATTTAGATTACATAGTAACTATCATATTACATTCAATGTTTCCAAGGGTGATAATAAAGTTTGTGTTGACTTGGATGTTGTACCTAGCTACTCGTTGACAAAAATTAACAGGAAGTAATAGTGGGCCTCTAGAGAGGGACTTGACTCTTTTGGATGCGGAAAAAAGAGATAGGTGGGCACTTGTTGCTTCTCCTCTACTACTCGGACCATTCAGGCTCTTACACTGATAGCTGACTCCTGAGTTTTTATTGATAAAAAATAAGTAGATAAAACCATATTCTGGCATTCAACTCTGGGCTGAAAATCAAGAGTTAGCAAGTTATCCTGGGCTCTGCAGCTACTTTAGTGACTGCCACCAATGCTGGCTTTTCTTCCCTTGCTGCCAGTCCTCAAAATAAGTCTGTCATCTTCCTTTTTCAGTCTCTTACAAGAGTCCCTAGCTGTTGCCCATTCCTTGATCCCAAACGCCACAGGCCTTAAAGTTCACAGGCAAAGGAACTCCTAATCTAACTATAGTTGCTGGCGGATCACTGACCAGCTCTTCCTACAGGCAGTCCCATTCCCTCACATCTTGAAACAGTTTCCTCTTTTGCACATTTTTATGTCTACTTTAGTGGCTTGTTCTCTATTTCCATGGTTTGCAGGCTTTCCTCGGACCCCATATTCCAGCTGCTTCTACTTCGGTTGAGCTGCTTCAGCATAGATATGAACTGCACACACATACATACACACATAACAGGGAAACTGCTACACACAGAGATACTCACATCCATAGAGAAATAAATGCATATTACAGCCACATACTCATTTATACATACGCACTCATTTGTGCAATGACACACAGATAAACACAGTGGCGTGTGTACACAGAGAGACATAAAAAACCCAAAGAACCACAGAAGAAATTATGCAAAAAAGATACCTAAGCACATATGCATGCATATTCTCAGACAAATACACAGAGGGAGAAATACACAGATATAAATAACCACACAATGAGACAATGTCATAGACAAATTTATCCACATAAACAAAGACATAACAACACACACACAGCAACACAGATATACATATTTGCAAGCACACACAAAGAAATACGAAGAACATACACATAGGCACATGAAGAGACATGTATTTACAAACAAACACAGGAAGTTATACATAAAAAACTCCCAACAGAAAGACATTGACATAAGGAAAATTTAGGCTAAATTTATCTAAAACAGATATAGATGCAGCTATAGAGAAGCATACATCAAACACACGCACACATTATATCAACACAGATATAAACACAGATATAAAGAAATACACAAACATACATGCATACAAAGTGAGAAATCTCCATTCACATAAATGAATATGCATGCACCCACTGAACTGAATCACAACACAATTTCTTCTGTAATTACTCTCAGAGTTATATTTGAGGTCCCCAGAGTGTAAAAGGGGGCAGAATCAGTTAAGAAAACTTAAGGAAAACATAACCCTCAGTAATTACCACACATGTGACAATTAACAAAAAAGGGTTCATCTTATCAACATGGAGAGCATTAATAACTAAAGACTGATATGTTTTCAGTATTAGGATGGGATGATGATATTCATGTGTTTTGAAGCAGTCACTGATTTTCATTGATAATTAGTTTCTTCCCCTTCATAGTCTGTATTAGAAATTTATATCAAAGTCTAGATTTATTTCGACGGCAGAAAAATGTTCAGAAATCTTTGTATTTGGTGAATATTTCTTAAAATACTAGATTTGGGCATCTGAGATGACACCAAATATCATCCAATAAAGAAGCTCTACCTTCAAACATGTAATATTAGATTTTTTTCCTATCATCCAGTGACTGTTCATCTTATTGAAGAATCTCATGCACTGCTTGGGACACAGCATGCAGAGCAGTGTATACATCATAACTGCTCTTACTAAAGGCTATGTCAAAAGTCTGTACCATTAGCCATTCCAATGAGGCATTGAATGAGAAGTTTTTCAGTGTCTACACTGGAAGCTGATACATCTAAACCTCATCCACCTAGTCTCGTCACGTTTTCATCTGAATTTTAGGAATTGGTTCATGTAAGGTCAAAATTTAAAAAGCATAAATCTCAACAGGCAGATTTGTAAAAGTTAACATCCCAATGGTATGAATCAAGTGTGAAGTTTCTCTTTCTTATAGAGACATTCAACCTACTGTGAGGTGGTGACCCGTATTCTTTATGTACCTAGTGATTCCCACATTCTAAAGCACACAGTGTGAGGATTGTCTGTGCCATCATAGATGAAAAATAAATTGTGGGTGATGTCATTATTTGGTTACAATATACTTCAGGTCTTGACAAGTAAGGTTGACTGCGATCATATTCACAAGTCATAGCAGACTGTATATTTTCCATGTCTTTTCTCAATTTTGAGAGAAATTGAGCACCGTCTTCATTGTTTGAGATGTGCAGCTCAGCCCAGTTTCAGTTTAAGTGAAGCACAAAAGAAATCATGGCCTGAGCTAGAGATGTATCTTTGTTGGCCATCTGATTGCTTGGGATAAGATGGGCAGGTGCATAGATAAGCTGAATGAATCACGCAAGGTGCATAAGTAAGCTGAATGGACACAGGGAACTGCATGAAGGAGCTTGCACTCCCGAGAACTTAAAAACACTGTTCTGCCAAGAGTTCTAGAAAGCCACCTCACTTTTTAAACTTTTCTCATCTCTGTTTTTCACAAGGAAATGCAAAAGCCCCATCAAGTTTCTGAATAGAAGCCTTTAACTACACATTTTGACATACATATGTGGCCTTCATCTTCCTCACACTTTTCTTAGCCTCTGGGATGGTACAAATAAAGACAAGGATTTCTTTCAAACATCCAAAAATCCTCACTTGCTGAGATATATAGAGGTATGTGACTAATCCTATTATGACAGATGTTCAATAAGGTTCTCTAAACTCCATAGTATACATGAACTTGTCATTACAGACCTAGTTAGGAAAGTTTCTTTATTTTGTTCAGATGAAATGAATGAGACTGTGTAATTGTGACACATTATTACACCATCATTGCTGGTAATTGAAATACTAGTGATATATTTGTTAAAAGATCAGGTTTCTTGCTGACATCACCAATGCAAAAAGTCAAGATCAGAGCAAACTGACAATTTTCATTTTGTGTTCTATAAAAGGCAACAGTGTTTATTATAGACAGAGATCTACATATGATATTTGTAGTAAAAAG